>NC_067480.1:103399462-103479462 GCF_947179515.1 Apodemus sylvaticus
GCCTCTGCCTCCCAAGGGCTGGGATCAAAGGCGTGCACCACCACTGCCCAGCCTAAAACATGGTCTATGGATACTGTCAGGAATTCATTTTCCCAATCACCAAAATGCTGTATTTCATTCACTGTCAGTGTAAATGAACCACTAACCAGTAAGGCAAGGAACCTAGTCCCTCAGTTTCTTCCTCCCCTGTCCCCAGACAGGGTCTCATGTGTCCCAGGCTGACCCAGAACTCCCTATGTAGCCCAGGGATGACCAAATCCTCACAACTCTAGGATTTGTTTGACAGGCATTCACCACTATGCTGGAGTTCTGAAGCCAAAGATCAAACCTAGGGTTCTGAACATGCTAGACGAACATGTTTCCAATTAAGACCCATCACAGCCCAGTCTCTCATTGTAAAAGATAACGCTCTCCTCTCCCAGGGGTTTATAAGATTGAAATTACAGTGTACATGAAATGTTCCTTCTAAATTACAGACTGTTATTCCAAATTAAATACGTTGTCAACTTGCTTTGTGGGTCCTGGAACACTGGTATATCCTTACAGGAACCTTAAACAGTAAGAAACCAAAGCGGGGTGGGTGGGGTGAGGAGTGGGGTGGCCTGTTTCCCTGGCTCCTGTGGGCAATCATTTCCTGGCTGAGAGAACTGGAAAGGAGCTGCTCACTGCACCACTGGTTTTACACTAGATGTGTAATGCACCAATCTCCCAGCCCTGCCAATCATTTATACCTCCTAGGCCAACATTCAAACCCCAGCCCTTGAACAGCTTTCTATGACCCACAGCCTCTAGAAGCTACTCAATAACTGGCATGTTCTAGGTCTACAAGACTTACTCAATCGAATGCGAAATTGGTTTTCTTCTCTTTTAGTAAAATCATTTTCGTTACATATCAGCTAGACAGTGTGAAAAGTGATATTCAAGACCACCAGGACACACGGCGTTGATCTGAATAGCCGGTCTTCCTGTGTTCACGCGTGAAGTCCACTGCTCTGGACTGAGGTGCACTGTGCATATCTGAGCTTCAGTTTCTCATCTGTACAATACAGATAATGGTAACTCCCACTGAGACACAAGGCTTAGCCCGCAGACTGATACTAACATGGGCAACCACTCAAAAGTAAGGTTAGCCTCGACACGCGCAGAATCCCCACAGACCTGGTCATGAAGGTCAGGAGAGGGCAGGATTATCTTTTTAGAGAAAGCACCGTAGGAGAGGAGATGTAGTAAAAAATATTTTTTAATGTAAGACGATGTAGTTAATATTATAAGCCATTAGAAACAAATGGCATCCTTTACCAGCTTGTAAACCAGGGCTACCCATTTTAAAGCATTTTAGCCACCGCACACAGAGGTCAGTTCATCCTGCAGGCCTTTGGTGTGGTTTCAGTTTCACAAGGCAACAATGGGTGGCTTTTGCTGTTCACAGAACCCATCTGACGGAATGGAAGGTGGGAACTGGAGACAAACAGTGATCTGCAGCAGTGCCCCGTCCACTGCCTTCCTCAGACATGTACACTACGGAAGCTGGAGGGAAGCCACAGGGCCGTCATACTCTCTCCAATCCAATCTCTCTTCTCCAATCATATTTAAAAAGTCTAATTTTGTATAGTGTCATGCTCTGTGGCACTGTCTGGGTGGCTTCTAAAAAGGGCCCCTAAACCTTAAAATGCAGCATCTGTATTTCTTTATACCTTCTGACATTACTTCTAAGTGCGCATGACATTTTTAAGGGAGAAAGAAGACTTACAGAAATCTGCAGTTAGTGGTAAAGGCCTTGAACCATTAAATACACAGTAATAAACTCCCTTCTGCTCAACTGTTAATAAGTAACATAATTTAATCTCTCAGGTGCAGGATTCCTTTGATAGTAATCCAGCCGTTAGAATGTAACACTGCACAAACTCCAGACTTTCACGAGGCCCCCATGAGCAGTGGAAGGACCCAGCTCAGGGGCAGGATTAACTTCAGTTTAAGAACAATGACTCAGCTTGAGGAAGCGTAACAACTTCCTGAACCCTTTCAAGGGAAAATAAATCGCAGCAGTTGAGAATATGCTGTCAAAGGTCAGAGCCTGCCCGCAGAAGGAAACCCTCCCCTCTCTTCAGAATCTTTGAAACTGAGCTCTCTTCTCAGCGCAGGTCCTTCTGTACACCCCCCCGCCCCCGACTCCCCGGGTTGGGGGGACACAGGGTTCAGGTTCCTCGTGTGGCTACTCCGGAGACTGTGAAAGTTTTCTCACCTTTTTGGCTCTTTTCTCCTAACAGTAACACTAACGAGCGGCTCACTTGTAACAAACACTGCTTATGTTTTTCTGTGCAAACACGTCCCTGCGTTTGGCGGATGCATGGAGAGAGATGAGGCATGCAGACTCTTTAGATTTTTGGCTCATATTCTTCTGCTTACGCAGAACCCCGAGAAAACTAGGGAACGCGGTGTGTCAGGGTGTCTTGATAATTTTTCCATGGAACACCACCTGCACACCTCAAAACTTGCGCAACTGTGGAGACCTTAACGTTCCCACCAGATACATGAGGGCTCATGCGGTTAAAGCCAAGAAGTGTTCACACCATTTGTTAGCAGTATTAATGATTTAGAAATTTTACTACAAGGGAGCAGAATCTTAGGGAGAGTGTGACTCTTGCCTTTGGTGTTTTCAGGCCTGCGACTGGCACTTCCAAGGTGTCAGCCGTGTCTTCTAAATGCACAACAAACCCGGACGGACTGCAGAGGGCATTGCACGTGGTTGAGAGAATGAAGGATGGTATCCAACTTCAGTACCTCGCGCAGCCCCTCATGAGTCTGACTTTCACTGATCCAGGGGAGAGGAAGTCCTGGAGTTTTTGTTTTTTTGTTTCTTTTTTTAACCTCCTTACTCTTGTGTGACTATGAAGTGATCTGGGGCAAAGAAACTCACTCCCATGTGGGGTGAGGGGGGAACCACACCAACCTGCTGCCTCTCTCCTGGAAGCAGGAAAGTTAAAGGCAGAGGAGGACCACGCAGAAGGTGCTGGAAGTTCTGCAAGTCACACTCAGCTCGCCCGTCTGCCGGGCCGGAGGGGAGCCCACCAGAGCGCGCCCCCGCCCGCCCGCGCTCGCCCCCGCTGCCCTCACCTGAGCTCCAGCTGGTCCAGGCACTCCAGCAGCCGGCTGGAGCGGTCGGCCATGGACGACGAGCGGCAGAAGCGGCCCTCGTGGGCCTTGGCGCTGATCTTCGCCTGGGCCATGAGCTCCGGGGGTCCTCGGCGTCCGCGGGCAGCAGTGGCGCGGGCCGCACGTCGCCGTCACCGCGGGCGCCGCTGACGCGGACGGCACCGCCCCCACCTCCCCGGCTCCCCACCCCCGAGGCCGAGCGGCCAAACAAGGGCAGGCGCGCGGGCGCAGCCGCGGGCACGCCGGGGTGGGGACCCTGCCCCAGCGCCTAGGGCCTCCGCCGGTCCTCCCAGCACCCACGATTCACAGCAAGGACAAAGTGGGTGCAGCCCGTGATGTGGAGAGAGCAGGAGACAATCCAGTACGCCCCAGGGCAGCCTCTACTTGCTCGACCTGTCCGGTGACCAGGCGGGCTCCAGAGAGGACAGGGAAAGCCTGGACCACAGGCTCCAAATAAGGAGAAGCCAAGTGCATCTGTGTTGTCTCGCCTTTCCAATGAAAGGATTATTACGTTCACACATAACTTGTTTAAATCCTCTGCGAATGATATTCAATAGGCTCCTATGTCAGGAGCTGTAGAGGTCAGGAGGTCTGGAATATGAAGCCCGCGTCTACTTAAAGTTGTGTTTTGTCCTCTCAGTGCACAGGGTACAGAAAATGGTAAACAAAGTTCACTTACATCTTTACTCAGAACCCAAAGCCATGAAATTTCTGAACAGAGACAAGCCCCTTAAGTATGGCTGGCCGTCCCACCCAACTCCGAACTCATCTTAATACTAATAAACGGTGGATTATCTTGGATTCATTAAACACTGTCATCTCACGACACAACCGTGAAATCTGAACATTTTGTGGACGTCTCGAAAGCCTGGACTTGGGCAGGTCTCAGGTCTAATGCTCCCCTGGAGGCTGACAAGGGTTGTGTAACTTGGGCCTCGGTGGATTCAAGGCTAGGCTGGGTAGCGTCCGCAAGCACCTGTGTCAAAGGAAAAACAGAAGGGGCCGCAGCCATAGCTCTACGGTATAGCATCTGCCTGTTAGGTTGGCAACTAGGCCGGCCAGGCAGACGTGCTCTCTAGCACTTGAACACTCGGTTCTCAGTCACTGGGAAGGGTTTAGGTGTGGCCTTGCTGGAGGAAGTGTATCACTATGGGCAGGTTTGAAAAGACCAAGCTAGCCAAGCAGTGATGGCACATCCCTTTTAATCCCAGCACTTGGGAGGCAGAGGCAGAGGCAGGAACTACAGTGAGTTCCAGGACAGCCAAGGCTGTCTCAAAAAAAAAAAAAAAAAAGGAAAAAAAAAGGAAAAATGAAAAATGAAAAATCCAGGCTATTCCTAGTGTGTCTCTGCCTCTCTTTGCGTTTGATGTGCTCAGAACCTGTCTCTGCAGCTGCTATAACTCAGACCCTTTGTATCTAAGTTCAATTAAATGGTTTCTTTTACAGATTGTCTTAGTCATGGTGTTTTATCACAGCAGTAGGAAAGTCTAAAATAGTAGGTTATCTTCAAATATGTTTGTTTTAGTATCTTACAAGTTGAGCATGCCAGGAAGCATTTCCAGACTAAATTGCTCCAGATACACTCCTGTCTAAGGTTGTGTCTAAGCTCCTTTCCTTATATAAATTACGACTTTAAACTGAGCATGCTTTGAAATAGGCATGCTCCTTTATGAATATGTATGGGATTCCTGAAAACTAAAAAAATCCCTCAGTGCTTCCTGAGTTTGTGGAGAGCTTTGCTTTGGTAAGGGCTCCCAAGCTCTTCCTGCCTCATGCTGGTTGCAAATCTTTGTCTTTTACATCCTGGCTGTGCCTAGTTTGGCTTCACAATCAGCAAAACAGGTAATTTCTGGGAACCTAGCCTAGAATCACCCCGGGCTCTTTCACTCTGGTATCCTAGATAGGCTCCATTAATCAGTACCAGTTCTACCTTTGGAATCCATCTTGACTCCACCAGTATACACCATCGTCTGGTCCGTCTTCACCTGGATGACTGCAGAGCCCATCTGCTCCCTCAGCATACAGCTTGCCTCTCCCACGTACCCTCAGTACAGTACTCAAAGCACAGCAGACTGTACCGAAAACTCCCGGAAACCTCCAGTGGCTCATCAGCGTAGACAAGGCAGCATGGGACGACATCAGGGGCCATCCTGTGTGCTTCTCTTAGCCTCCTTCGAAGCTTGCTTAAGTTCGTCTGTCAGCAAGATCTTTCCTGGATGTTAAAAATGTCTTCCAAGCTGAGCACAGCGGTGCCTATCTGTAATCCCAGCAAGCTGGAGGCTAACCTAGGCTGCAGAGCAAGATGCTGCCCCACATTTGATGATGCCCAGAGCTGCAGGTAAACTCCGTCCCAATCCTGTATGTTACCCTCCCTTCTTCGGTTTTATCTGATTACTTATTATCTAATGTTGTCCATATGGCCTACTCTCCCTGTCTGAGCAGTAGAGGAGCAGGGATGCTTACGATCACGGTCACATCTCAGGTACTTCAGTTGCTGTCACATAGTAGATTCACAATAACTTGTGAAAAGATGAATTAATGATGGAGTGAAAAAAACCATCAATATTACAAATACACCTGTGATAGTGATCTACAACTTTGTCATCAATGACTCCTGTCTAGATTACAAGGCAGTTCTGAAACATTTTAAATCATTTAGTGAGCAGTCGTGACCTTACCTCTTCTTAGGAAGCTCAGTGAGATAGCCCTTTCTTGTTAAACCACAATGTCCAGCTATTGTCTATTACAGCCCAACATGCTGTGCATGCTGTGTACACGCTGAGCCACACTTAGCCCAGAAGCTCCCTAAGAGACTATCAGCATCCACTGGGTGAGCTCTGCGTCTTTCAGGGATGCCCTTCTTGCTACTTAGCAGGGAAGCTTCTGCCAGTGTGTTTGAGGTATGAGGCGTACCTGTAATGGCCTTGCTTGATACCTTAACATAAAATGCCAAAGCAGCCTGGGGTGCACAGTGACACCAACTTAAGAACAAAAAAGGGCTGGAGAGACAGCAGTTAAAACCACTGACTGACTGCTCTTCCAGAGGTCCTGAGTTCAACTCCCAGCAACCACATGGTGGCTCACAATCATCTGTAATGGGATGCGATGCCCTATTCTAATGTGTCTGAAGACAGCAACAATGTACTCACATAAATAAAACAAGAAAACAAAAACAGAAGAAAAATAAACCGTCTGATTGATTTTCCAATATGAATAACAAACCCTCAAGTTACAATATCTACTAAAAGCCAGGCGGTGGTGGCACCCACTTTTAATCCCAGCACTTGGGAGGCAGAGGCAGGCGGATTTCTGAGTTTTGAGGCCAGCCTGGTCTACAAAGTTAGTTCCAGGACAGCCAGAGTTACACAGAGAAACCCTGTCTCAGAAAAAAAGAAAACAAAACAACAACAACCCCCCCCCCCCCATGTAGAGCCCTCCTCGGAAAGTGCAAGAGGATGGTGATGTCAGAGGCCATGCTAGAGCTCGCTAGCTCCTCCGGGGGAGCTGGAGGAAGGAGCATGAAAAGACCAGACAGTCGACTTCAGACTAAATTATCCAGTGCTGCAGAGAAAAGACCAAATAAGCCATGTCTTTCTGTTTTAACAAAAACAAAAGCTTCCTATTTAGAAATTTGTTATTTGGTCCTTTTGAGGCAGATTCTCACCACAGGGTGGTCCTCCTGCCTTAGGCTGAGTACTGGAATCAGAGGTATGCCCAGCTAGAGAAATATATTTAATGTTGACAAATTATGTCTCAAAAGTTTTATATGACATTTCTGCCCAGATAACATGAAACCTACACATCAAGGTAATGAGATGCTTTTTCTTCCACTGACACAAGGTTTATACTCCCAGTGAAGCACCGGCCCCTAAGAACTAAGCGTACTGTCCCAGGTGTAATTCAATGAAGAACCACAGTCCGCATGAAGCTCAAGTTTTAAAGAGTTAAGAATTTTCCTGAATAGACTAGACTTTAACATTATTTCTTTAAAAGAGTATTTACAAAAAAAATCAGAAAACAATTTAAAAAGTTTGCATGAATATAAAAAAACTTATAGTAAAATAAGTTTAATTCTATACTTTGCTCTTCCAAATCATACAAAAGTCTGAAAGGGATAAAAAAGGTTTCATTTTAGCTGCTTTAAAGACGTTTTTATTGTAGCAACTGTAACCAGAGCAAGCACAGGGCTGCACAGGGACACAGGGAACCTTGCTGCTGTGAATCTGATTCTGTGATCAATTCCACCACTTTCTTCTAATAATCATAAACAGTGATCTCCAAGGTATATTATACATTAGGGTCACATAACACACAGAATTTCTGGAAAAAAATCCTACTTATGGCACCTTTTATTTAAATCCATTTTCATTCCTAAAAAAATAAAACAGTCATTTGTAAAGTACAGAAAAAGATGCAATGCTAAGGAAAGACAACTTTACACACGCTTTTCTTTCTGGAAAATGGCTGTAACCTAAAGGCATGAACTCTAAGTAGTTGGAGAAACGTGTCACCCATTATTAGAATATGATTTGTTTCCACTGGTATATTTCTGTTCCTTCCACTCATTTTTCACATAATAGCACAAAATACAAAGCAAATATGAGATTCTGAACATAGAAAAAAACAAAACATGTTTTTTATACATTTATCCTAGTAGATTTCTAGTCTCCTTTAGAAAACAAAGAATGCATTTTCCTGAGTCTGTCTCTTCAAGGCCACTTGATGTTGTGTGGTAATATCTTTAATTACATTTCTTCAAGACTTCTTCTAATAGCTTCTTCTAATTCCACATCTGCATTAAAAAAAAAAAAGATTTTAAAACAGGGCACACAGCTAATCGTGTGCTGTCTGAGTTTTATAAACACATTTCTTTCCAAGCAGCAAACTGACAATGCTCTACAGTTCCTGAACACGGTCTGAGTATTCTGAAATAGCACTTACATGTTACTTACTTCAACACTGGCCAATACCTGTATTTCCTAAGAGATTCAGGATGATACACACAAGAAACAGAGACAGTGGTCTGTGGGATGGCTCAGGAGCTAAGGCACCTGACCCCAAGCCTGGTGACAAGAGCTCAACTCCCTGGACCCACACGGTAGGAGAGAAGCAACAACCCCAAACTGTCCTTTGGCCTCCAGGGGCACATGCAGTGGCACACATACATACATACATGCATGCATACATACATAATACATACATACATACACACACACACTAAAGAAAATACAACCCTATAGAAACAGAATCCAAATGTAGTGGCATAAGCCGTTAACACCAGCCCTTGAGAGGCAGAGACAGGAGGAGCTCTGTGGGACGCAGCAGCCAGGGCTACACCAGTGAGATATCATCCCCCCATCTGGTGGAGTTGGGGTGACAACAAAGAGCGAGCCAATAAAAATAGGCAGATCTCTTGAGTTTAGGACCAGTCTGGTTACACAGCATGTCCCAGGCGAGCCAAGGCTACTGATCCTGTCTTAACACACAAAAGGAACGAGGTGGGTGAAGGGAGGTAATGAGGAAGGGAGGGAGGGAGAAACAGCAAGGTCATACAATGAAACGACTATTAAATTTGCTTTCTACTTGTCAACCACACCTCAATAAAGCTCAGGGAAAATTAGCTTAGATTTGTAGCATCTAAGCCAGAATGAAGCTCTCTGCCACATGGCATCTAAGGTGTGTGTGTGTGTGTGTGTGTGAGAGAGAGAGAGAGAGAGAGAGAGAGAGAGAGAGAGAGAGAGACTAATATTTATTTTATTAACTGAATTCGAGGCAAGGAGATGATTCGGTGAGTAATGTTACGGTGACAGGCATGAGGATGAGATGACGTCCCCACACCCATATAGAATGAGGGCATGATGGGATGAGTGTGCAGCCCTTGCACTGGGAAGCAGACAGAATGACAGTGTAGCCAAAAGGCAAGTTTAGCTCAGATCAGCAAGACACCGTCTCCTAAACATTAAACACAAGACCATGGGACAGTGCCCTCCGGCTTTCGCACACTCGCACTCACACAGGGGGGCTGGGGGGGGGGTACAGCAGTGAACAGGATGCATCTCACCATCTCACACTGTGTTCCAACTGGGCCAAGCTTAGGCTAAGATCAGGCGGGCAGGACTATCATGGGCTTTTCTAAGACTTAAATATAAACTTACAGTAAGAAGGTGGTGTTACTGATGCTGAGCGAAAGGACAAAAACGCCGCCTCAGACATAGAACCATGCACATACCAGCAACTGATTACAACAAAGGTAACAAGGAAATGCTCTCTTCAGTAAATGGAGGTAAATCAACTAATACGCTGTGTAGGAAAATAGAGACTTATCTCTATTTTATGGAATTAAAAAAATCCTGATATACTAGAGAGATAATTATAAAAGCCAACACAATGCAAGGAAACACATATTAATGATATAAGAAAAACTCACAAGATCATGGTAAAGATCAGTAACAGAAGTAAACTGAAACGACGTTCATCAAGCAAAGCCGCCAGGCAGGGGAGAAGGGCGCTCGGTGATTAGGAGATTATGCTGCTCTTTCAAAGGATCTGGCCGGGACTCACCACCATCCATGACTCCAGTAACAGGGGACCTGACACTCTCCTGACTTCCAGAGGCATGAGGCATGCTCGTGATGCACAGACATACATTTTAAAAACAAAAACAAACAAAAGCAGAAAATGGAGGCAGACCATTCAATGAGCAAAAAGCCAATCAGAATCCAGAGTGGGAGAGGACATTTGCCTGCCTCGAGACTAGTGCCCGGAAAAGTGGAGGAGGGGCGATATTTAACCCACAAATGACAAGATGATCCAATAGAAAAAGATACTTGAAAGGGCATCCGGAAAGACAATATTTATGTAGTTAGGAAACATTTCTCACTGAGGGGTGGGGGTGGTAGTCCTAGAAGCATGAGGCCCTGCGTCTGACAGCCAGCCCTACATCCAGCACAATTACCTTAGTTAAGAATAAAAGGTCCGCCGGATGTGGTGGCACATGCCTGTAATCCCAGCACTCGGGAGGCAGAGGCAGGCAGATTTCTGAGTTCGAGGCCAGCCTGGTCTACAGAGTGAGTTCCAGGACAGCCAGGGCTACACAGAGAAACCTTGTCTTGAAAAACCAAAAAAAAAAAAAAAAAGAAGAAGAAGAAGAATTAGAAGAATAATAAAAGGCCCAAATGACTACATGTGGTGGCTCGTGCCTCTCACCCCACTCAGGAGACCGAGGCAGGGCTGCCATAGCTTCCAAGCCAGCCTGGATAACACAGCAGTTGCAGACTTGCCTAGACTACAGCATAGGCACAAAATCAAAACCAAACAAGTCCCTTTGATGATTCATCAATCAGTGGGTTGAGAGCAGCAGAAGCAGAAACAGGACATGTTGTCACAATTAGTGGCAACTGACAGCACCACATTGGAAAACGTTTTTAATAATGTCAAATCAACCTCAGCAATTCCTGCCCTGGGTTCATATTCCTGGAAATAAGAAGATTCATACACAGACACAGAGACACAAAGACACACACATACACACACCACACCAAGAATCCTGTGTGGCGTGAGAATCACTTCTGTCAAAATACACAAAGAACTCAAATGTCAACAATAATGGGCAGATGTTGTGGCAGACACATAAAATGTTGCATATTTTAGAAAAAAACCAGAACAGCATCCTACATTACAGAGAATCTCTAAAACAATGTTGAGTAAATACAACCCAGTAGAAGTATAGTAGAAAAGCCCTACATCAGCATTCAAGAGGCTGAGGCAGGGGGCTCTTATGTCTGAGAACAGCCTATGGAATGAGACCCATGACAAATAATCAAAACACTACAATAAAAAGAATAGCAAAAGAACAGACAAATAAGCCCTGATCTACAGCAAACTTATGCAAGTTAAAAGCACCAGGCAGCAGGTGAAGTCATCTGGGTGCAGAAGCGCATGCCTACACCCCAGGACTCAGGAGACGGAGGGGGCAGGCTTGTCCTGAGTCAGGGTGCATCCTGGGCTACACAGTGATTAATACAGACTCTTATTAACATAGAAATTTAAAGAGGCATCAGTGGAGTCCTGCAAGGCAGCAGAAAGCCATGAAAAGGTAGAAACAAGACAAAGTTGACCCCTGAAAGAAAAAAATTGCAGACACAGGGTCAACTTCACAGCTTTATTGCTTTGCCTTTTCAATCTATGTATATATAAGATGGCTGGACTCTGGAACTAAAGATAGCTCAGAGGTTAAGAGCACTGACTGATCTTCCAGAGGATCCAGGTTCCATTCCCAGTACCTCAGGTCCAGTTCCAGGGGATCTGAAACACTCTTGTAGCATCTGCAGGCACCGGGCATGCAAGTGGTGCACAGACAAAACACTAATATGCATAAAAAGAAATTTAAAAAGATGACTCCAGACTCCTCTCCGAAGGCCACATACAATACCTTCGGGAATCAACAGCTAAGGCTCTGCTCTGCCAGCACTGCAGACTGGGTAGACTGAGGGTGAAAAGGAAGAAGAGCCATGAAATAGGAAAGTACCACACATACACACACACACACACACACACACACACACACAGGGAGAAGTCCCAAGGGAGGCCCAGAGAGGTGGCTTGGTGGGTGTGGTGGGCACTTGATGGCCTGAGCTTTGCCTTCTGGAGTCCACAGGAGTCCTCTGACCGCCACATGCATGCAGGGATGCACTCCCATCCCCCAACACGCACGCAGGCACGCACGCACACACAGCAAATCAACAGAGGGAAAGCTGAGGGTGTAAGAAAACAGTAAGTGCTGACTGTGCAATAGGGAGGAAGGAAAGATGACAGCTAAAGAACAGGAGAGCACTGTGGGGTTTTTACTGCCATCCTCACGAGCCGTGCCCTGACTAGCAGGAATACTGTTAGGTAGACAGCAGCCTCTGCTCTCAATATGGGATCCTGGACCCAGATTTCAGAAAAAGCACAGCAGACCTTACAAATTAGTTGGACTATTTTAACCTATGGCTACCTGAAATGTTAATGGAGAGCAGCCATCCATCTGCTTCCCTAATTTAGAGCCTCAGGACAAAGCATGTAGCGTGCTCTGGGGCCAGGGGGACGTGCTGTAAGCCAGAAATGATACCCCAAAACAGACTGCAACAAGATATTGTTTTTGCTCATACAATCAACCATTAAATCCTGGGAAGAAAACTCAGTAACAGGGTCTCTTTGGGAAATTAGGGCGCCCAAAAGTGACTGGTGTAAGAAGGGTTTATAAAGCCATGCATGTGCCTGGACAGGATGTAAACTCGGAAAGCACATAAGAAACTTTCACCACTAACTTAGTAATGATCTACAGGCTTGACATACACCTGGCTAGCTGGAGGGAGTCTAGCTGTGCCAGGGAGAGGTGGGCTTTAGGTTTCTGGAATTTGGGAAAATTTCTGTCAAAAACCAGTCCAAAAAAAACCCAATGGTCACATTAGGAATATAGTTTTTCCAAAACTAGTTTGTAAAAATCAAGTGACTAACTGCCTACTGTGTCTGTATCAAGAATGGAAAAGGTAACACTTGATTCCCAGAGGTCGTCATTCTATCACTCCAGCACCATCAACAGCAAAAGAAGAGAAACACCAAACTGTGCAGGAAGGGACTAATAGTTAGAGACTATTAGATAGCCTCTAACGCAGGCAACTGGATGCAGAGTTTGCAGGAAGGGCCTGCCCACTATTAGTCTCTAACAGGCAACTGGATGCAGTGTTTGCATAGCCATTGCATGCTGTGTGGCTGTGTGGGTGGCCAGAATTTGATCCTGGTTCACAGAGAGCGACCAACACAGCAGGGAAAAGCTTAGCTCACCCCAACAAAGCAAAAGCAAAAGCCACAAGCAAATTTACCTGCCTTTGACACCATCTGTCAAACACAGTGTTGGGAAAGATGAAGACATTAATTTAAAAGGATTCTTAACTTTTTGAGTTTGTCTCAAACAGGTTGTGGCAATTATCCAGGAGCAGGAAGACAAGCCCTGGAGGATCTAACACACCTTGAAGTTCTTACTGTAAGTTCTTCTATCCAACAAGTGGTCATTACTGCCCATGCTGTGCTAGGTTCTGGTGAAGCAGAGACAAACAAGCACGACCTTAGCATCACCATCCAGGAGCTCAGAGGGATGAGAAGACAGCGGTTTCCAGTGCGCCTGGGAAGCTACAGTGGCAGCTCCCTACAGATGGCAGCTCTAGCCCTGCTCAAAGCCAGAGAAAGCTATCTGTGTATATGGTGTTCACCTGCCCTCTCAGCTGTTAGGGAGGCTGAAGCAGTAAGACTGTGAGTGCAAGGTTGCCTAGAGTAAAAGGCAGCAATCTCAGCCAAACAAGACAAAAGCAACAGCAGTAAATCAAACAGCGATGACATCTGAACTGTTTATGGTGTAGTGTAGCAGTTCTCAGCCTGTGGGTCATGACCGGATGGGTGCCACACGCCCCTTCCACAGGGGCTGCCTGACTAAGAGCCTCGGTGTTTACAATTCATAAGAGTAGCAAAATTACAGCTAAGGAGTAGCTTATGGTTGGATGTCATCACAACATGAGGAATCATACGCATTAAATGGTGGCAGCATCAGGAAAGGAGAGAACCACTAGTGTGGAGGCCAGGGAAAGAAAGGTGATGAGAGGAAAGAGGAGGGATCGGATCCTGCATTGGCAGGGGACACTGTGGGATGAATACTGGACAGAAGGCATCATCAGGAAACAAATCACACTGTCTCGCCCCTTTGATTGTCCACGGACATAATGCTGGCATTTCAAATTTTACTAGTGAGCCGGGCGGTGGTGGCACACACCTGCAATCCCAGCATTCTGGGAGGCAGAGGCAGGCAGATTTCTGAGTTCGAGACCAGCCTGGTCTACAGAGTAAGTTCCAGGACAGCCAGGGCTATACAGAGAAACCCTGTCTCAAAAAAACCAAATCCAACCCCCCCCCCCCCCCCCCCCCCGCCAAAAAATAATAATTTACTAGTGAAAAATTTTAGGGATCGTCTTCTGGAGTCTTTAATTTGTTAAATGTTTGACACAGAGTCTCATGTAACCCAGAATAGTTTCCAGATTACTAGATACCAAGGATGACCTTAACTGTCTGATTCTCCTGTCTCTGCTAACCTCCACATCTGGCTTCATATGCAGCACAGTGGGCAAGCACTTTACCAACTGAGCTATGGCTCCAGCATGTTACTTGAAATTTTTAACAATAATTCTTTCCCTAAAGTAAGAACCATAAAAACATTCAACGCTCTAACTATAAAATGGATTGCAAAAATAACAAAATAGGGGAGGTTCTGAAATATACCCAGTTCACACAATGCAGATTGACCAGGGTAGACAGAAACTCACAAAACTCAAGCATCCCAAAATATGGGTAATTAAAATTCACAATTTTGATGGGCATATCCTGGAATCAGTCATAGGTTTTTGAATAAAGGTTGCAATCCAGTTTTTGACAACTAGGTCTCCTTTTCAATCGTCCTACGGAAGGAAGCATTTGTAGAAGACATAATACTGGGACAGTGAAGGCAAAGAGTTAAAGCCGACACCACACCCTGGGGTGGCGGGGAAGCATGCGCTCTTACCCTCGGTGGCCCTGAGTCCCTCTGCTGGAGAGCCTTTCATGCCTGAGCTGTCATCGCTGTCACACTCTGTAAGACAGAAATGCAAAGACAGCTCTGAAAACCCCATGCCCTGCATTTCATATGCAGCTTCAAACTCCTGCCCCAGGTGTGAACCACCATGCTTAGCCAAATGATCGTACTTTCAAAGATTTTTCTCATACCAAGCTTATGCAGTGGTGTCCGCTGCTAGCCCAGCAGGGCTTGTTGTTAATGACTGTATTTTCAAACCAGAGGCACTCATCGCTAAAAGGGGCAGTCAAAAGCTTTAACTGACAATGGCAACACAGGGCACCAAGTCACCCAGTGTCAAAATGGCTTTCATAATGAACCTCCAGGTTCTATAAACTGTAATAATTGACCAGGTATTGGGGGAGAAGGGGGATCAAATCTGGTATAACCAGTGGCTTGTTATTTATTCAGCTAATCACTTTAAAACAAAATTTAAATGAACATGTATCAATGTGTCAATATATAACTGTATGTAAAAAAGACATGCATAGCACACAAATATGTAATAGGGACTGAATTAAGGTCAAAATACTAAACATAGCTAGTACTTACTTTTGCAAACACACAAAAATACAAAAAATTAAGATTTTACTAATAATTTGAGTAATTAAATTTTTGTATTTCATTATATGTTTTTGCAGAAATTTGTTCGCTATTTAAACATATTGCTTTAAATACTTAAAGTAACGTCTTGGAGAAACATTTTATTTAGTTTTGAAAACAAAATCCAGCCTCTGGAGTATGGACGTTAAGGACAGAGAAGGGAGAGGGAAGACGGCTCTGCGACCTTCATGGGGCAAACAGGTAAGGAGGTGCAATGAAGTTTTGTTTTAAAAGAGAACAAAGGGAGAGGAAAAAAGAAAAACCAATGAACAACACAACAACAAAACTACAAAAGAAAAAAGATGTATCAACAGGTTCTGTTCCTACAGTATGAAGTCCAGACCAAGCCCGGGGCTTCACCTCCTGGTGGAGGTCCTACTGCGTGCAGTGCAGCTGCCGGTCTGAACCAAGTGTGGCATACCTTTGCAGAGCAGGTTCTTCTGCCTCAACCAACCGGGCCGTACAAATTGAGAATATCATTACCACTCTTCTACTTTCAGCCCTCTGAATAGAAATAACTTGTATAAAGACTCGGAGGCAAGAGGCAGACTGGCCATCTGACTTACCTCAAAAATTGTTTAATGTAACGCCTATTCCTTGGGCATGACACTGCCTCGATGGTCTGGATGTTTACTGCACAGGGCAACTTTGATATCCATGTTTTAAGGCGGATTTCAAAGCCTCTGAATCTTTGGCTCTACAGACACAAATTACACTTAATACTCTGATCTTACCCATTTAAAGTAACGCCACAGCCAAATGCGCACAGCAGTGTCTGAGGTCAGTCCACACAGCAGACTGTTTACAAAGTATCCGGTAACAATTATCTGTGGCAAACTCTTTCTCATTGCTTCTCATTCTCAAGAGCGGACACTGGTCCACAGAGAGGTAAGGTGGTGGCCAGCCAGGCAGGGCGGCTACTGCACTGCTCAGAGCTGCAGGCTACGTACATATGATCTGAGATGCTAGGGCATTTACTACGCTGATGCTTTTCCTGACTGTGTTCAGCATCAGGTCTACTTTATTTTTTGAGGCACTAGAACTCTCACCACTAGTTTTTATCTTCTGAAAAAATAAACAAAAATTCTTAGTTATCGATTCAAAAAGAGAAAATCTAATCTATACCTTTATGTAAACAAAATGCAGCATCTCTGCTCTGTAGCAAAACACATCTCCTCCTCACTCTTAAAGCACATGGCGGGCGAGAGCCACTAGTGTACAGTGCATGTGGGTGAGTAGAGATCCCACCTCTATACCTCTATGGAGTCTGCTTTCTAACAAGCAGGATGGTACTGATTAGAAGACAAGCAGAGACCATGGGTAGGTAACAGAGTCTTCCTAAATCACTGCTTCCTCACCCCTAAAAATTTATAATCTAACCCATAGCATATAAAAAAGGGGGGGGGTGATGAAAAACATCAGACATTATTTAAATGTGTCTAAATTCTAAATGTTTGAACAAGGCTATAAAAAAATTTCAGCATGTTGGTTGTAAAACAGTATGCCCTCAATAAAAGCCATTTTACTGAAAACTTAGGTGACAAGTCTTATGTTCATCTCTGAAACATGAAACTTGCATTAAAGATTTCTGAATGAAACACAAAAGGACTAAAACAGGCCCGTGGGGCATCTCTGATTAAGTGATGAAAATAAAAAATTACAGAGTAGGTGAAAATATTCAGAACTGAGGCATGGTACAACAGGAAAGAATTCACTTTCCTTCACAATCTTGTGTGAACACTGTGACCTTTTGTCACAGCTGGCTGAGAACTCCCAATTCTCTTTGGCTCTGCCTCCCTGGGGTGGCGAATAGCCATGTGCCACCTGTGCCACGGCGCCTAAGCTCCAGCTGAGTGCTAAGCCTGGTGGCGCATGGCCCTGCATCCTGTACTTCAGAGGGGGAGGCGAGGGTACCTGGGTCTCAAAGCCATGCGCCGTAAGAGACTATTTTAAAAATCAAAAAGGGAGCAGGAGGGTGAATAAAATCATAATTTGTAGAAACAAATCCATTGTAATTGCTGATCAGAGTCACATTCTTCATTGTGAGTTTTTACTAAAAATATAGGTTCATATATAATAAAAGAAAACAGAATTGAGAAATGCTAAGCCATCTAATAACACTCTGAGAAGTAGCTAGCTTCCTGTCACTGAGGCTATCCGCTAAAATCTTCAAATCATTTTTTTTTTAAATTTGAGACAGGTCTCATGTGTCTCATTATTAGGGTCTTTTTTTTGGAGGGGGAGGGTTACCTTTATAAACAGAGTCTCACTTTATAACCAGAGCCCATGGTGTCCTACAGCTGATAGTTATCCTCCTGCTTCAGTCTCTAAACTGCTAGAAGGACCAAGTGTGACTCACTACAGCTGTATATTAGAACATTTAAATATTATTCTTATAGTCTCTTCTTTCATGTCAGAAATTAGGAAAACCCAAACTACTTTCTTTTTCAAATACTGGGCAGTGAAACGGAACTGCTAACCGTGGGCAAACTCCGAGGTGGACGGATCGGCAGGAAGCAGAGCAATTGCGCAGGAGGCCCCCAGCTCCTCCCCAGGACTCACAGGCTCACCAGCTGCCGCTGTGTCAGAGCCGACCTCTTAAACACACCTTTCTTCTGGGTATTGCTTTCTTGTTTATCTATTAACATCTCTTTTTTTGGACAAAACTGAATGTATTCAGGTGGCAGACTATATGCTCCACTTTCTAAAAATCTGAATTTGAGCTTTAATATGTTTTATGACATTAGTACATATTTTATACAAGTGGAAGCTGATTTTATCTATTAGAATAAAAAAAGGCTGTGGAAAATTAGTGTGATTAATCCTCATTCTGAAACACTAAAGAATGAAAGGAATACCAGGTATGATGGCATCAGGCTAGATTTTCAGCACTTGGGAGCGAGAGACAGGAGGATTAGGTGTTCAAGGCTAGCCTCTGCTATATCAGCTTCTTCCAGACAGAAGTTCAAGGCTAGCCTGGGCTATAACAGATCCTGTTCAAAGCAAACAAACAAGATGTAAGTATAGAAGAAAGGACAAGCAAGACAGGCGGATGAGAGCACAAAGGCTTAGGAAGCGACAGCAGTTCACTAGCAGACAGCAGTTTATTGGTTTTCTCAGCAGTGAAATCTCCTCCTCTTGGGTGGTTTGCACTGTGACGGCAGCTGCATACCTTTGGTAGTATCAGATATGCTATTTAACAAGGCACACATCATGTCTCCCTCTAAGTGGTGAGGGTTCAGTATATGAGCTGGCCTCTGGGTCTTCTTAAATTGATTCTCTAGCTCCAGAAAGCCCTGGTCTCCCGAGAGGATGGTGAAAGGAATTTGTTTGGGCAGTTGTTCATCTAGACGGCCAGCCTAAGTTGGAACAAACAGCACATTGTAAGAACTCTGCAAGGGTTTAAATCCAGTAACATCTACTTCACAAGGAGCACATATCTAGAATGGTACTGAGTCTCTAGCCAGCCTTCATAGTTGACACATGGCAATCAAAAGTCAAAAGTAAGACATCAACAATTACAGGACAGCCGACTGAGGCAGCAAAGGGCAGCAAGCGACCGACAAGCACCAAGGAGCCTGCATGGAGGGGACCTAACGGCCACCTCCTTCAGCCCTCACAGGAACATACTCAGGTGAACTGGATGACTCAATCAAAGGAAGAAGGAATCTCCTGAGGCTGAAGCAGAGGTGACACATTTGCAGAAGCATTCACTCACATGATCTGAGTGACACAGAAACGCCACACAGAAGACGTAATATAAAGTGAGTCCTGCCTCAGTAGTTTCACTAGGTGACTGGTGGAGACAGATGTAAATGCAAATTCCGTCTAGCATAACAGTGATTAATCCAGTGCCTCTCAATTTCAGATATTAAATGTAAAAGTATATTACACATAGCAAGTACAGGATCATCTTGACTAACATAAGCTTGTGTTAAAAATCCAAAACACCCAAATGCATCAGGTCTTCAGTAAACCCGTACTTACATGCATACATATGGCAAAATCAGCAGCATCTTTTCTTTTACTACAGCGAGGATGAAGAAAGAAGCATCCAATCCTGTTCAAGTAATTATAGACCTTACAGCTGAGAGGAGGCTTCCAATTGGTGTTTCCCCCTATTCATTTTAGAAAACAACATAAACAATAGTCAGGCAAGGAACAAAGCAACTGAGACCTTATCACAGTAAACCGGAGCCTCTGTTTTTCTTCTTGAGAGTACTAAATTACACGTGTGACAGACAACTGGCCAACAGATCTGACTCACTCAGAGCAGATGCCTAGGACACAGAGCCTGGGGCCGACTCTAGCAGCCCATAAACCAGGCCTGGTGGGTCACGCACATGCAGGGTGGAGACAGGATGACCAAGAGGTCAGCTAACAAAGCCTACAGCTACAGCACATACTGTCTCAGTCCTGGAAGAGGCATCGCCATCGTGGCGCATTGCAATCTTGGGAACAGACACTGACTTCCTTTAATCTGCCTACACATGTAGAAGTTCACAGGGTGAGGGGTGGAGAGATGTCTCCATGGTTGAGTGTACTGGCTGCTCTTCCAGAGAACAGGGGTTTGATTCCCAGGGCCCACAGGTAGCTCACAACAGTCTAGAACTCGTCCAGGGAATCTGATACATCTCCATGAGCACTAGCAGCATGGGCACAGCATCCAAAAAGGCAAAACACACATATGCATAAAAAATAACTTTTCTTGGAAGCTCATAAGGAGAGTGACCATTCTTCAAATGGTGTCATGCTACATAAATTCCAAGGCAGGTGCTGAGAACAAATGAGCACACATTCTGACACTTATGCTTGTGTCCACAGTAGTGCTGCTCTTGCTCTCCGTCCTCCGCAGGCAGAATTCTCTTGCGTGGGCAAAAGCCAAATTAGACTCTTGAGAAGTCAGGGTGCTGCAGTAACTGCTGTTGAATGCTCAGTCCTAACTCCCTCCAACGCCCAGGGACCAATGAAAGAGGGAGCAGAAAAACGTAAGAGGCGCTGAATCCTCAGGGTATGGCACGGCCACCACAACTGTGAACTCAAGCAACTGTGATGACTTGCACAAGGTGGGCCCGTCCACCTTCCACAATGGATGGCACTGTGATGACTTGCACAAGGTGGGCCCATCCACCTTCCACAATGGATGGGTGACGAGCTCACAGCTGCTGGAGACAGTCACTGGCTTTAGTGCTGTAGTCAGTGCTAATACTAAACAACCTCTCACTCACACTCATGCCAGCAAGAGACAGACATGAAAACAGAAGGAGGAAATTCTGTGAAGAAGGAGTTCAGGGGAGACATGAGATCGCAATGGGGGTGAACATGACTATACATGTGTATGTATATACATGCACACATGCACACACATACATGATATTATCAAGAATTTTTAAAAATTAGAAAGTATGACAGCAGAACTAGACATAATAAAACATTAGACTGGCTAACTTATCCAGATCAGTAAGTTTCATCTTTAATGCCAATCCTTACCTTTTTAAGCTATTTCCTCTAATAATGCATCAGATACTACACTAAACCTCAGTAAATCACAGACTTCTTTCCCAAAGTCTGGCTGGTGGTTTACAGAAGTATGTAGTGAGGTGGTACTTCATAAACAGCAACAATGAACTAAAGAGGCGACTACAGCATACTGAAAATCATGATACCCCCATAGCTACGAGAACACAGTTCAAGAGTTAACTCTGCTTTCTAGTGACCCTGTAACAAACACAAGCTTCCCAGCCTGCTTCCTTAAATTTTGTTTTTAAAGGTGCTTGTCACCAAGGCTAATGGCCTAAGAATGACCCCTGAAACCTACATAATGTAGGAAGAGAATCATTCCCAGATTGTTCTCCGACCTCCACACACAGAAGAGGTAAAATAAATGTAAACAAGGAACCTAGCAGAGTAGTGCACAGTAATCAGACTCTGTGTTCTCATATTCTATTCGGGAAGGCTCAAAGGATACTTTTTAAGTGAATCACGTTCTCAGAAGAGGCACCCCCAATTCTTTCCTTCTTAACCATACCTTGAAAGCCCCAAATAAATGTTCCTTGATTAAGATGCCCAGGTAGATGACCAAAAAAGTTCGACCAGTTATCAAAATCTACAAAGACTATATGAGTCATGGTTCGCAGGTAGTCCACGTCTGGAAGCTCAACTTCCTCCTCTAAGAAAAACAACAACAAAAAAACCCATTAATATGAATGCAGTAAGAATCGTAAAAGATATATGCAAAACTGCTCATTGTTCCTACTGCCCATCTCTGCTGAAACTTTGTCAAGGAATCCAATCTTTCAGAACCGTTTCTACTTAAGCCAGGTAGTATTTAGGACACTCCACACGTGACCATCTCTCTCTTCCCTTGGCTGTGAGGCCTTTGTGTTTTGATTTGAGACAGGATCTTTTTAAGCCCAGAATGGACTTAAGTTCACTCTGCTATCTATCAAGGCTGGCCTTGAACTTACGCCTCTTCTGCCTTCACATCCTGGTGCCTAGACTGCAGGCATGCACTACCATAACTGGCTAAGGTTTTCTTTTTAAAGAGTCATAAAAATTTTTTATTGAAAATAGTTATTTTTAACAAATTAAAGTACTAGGGCAAATAGAAGTTCAAATTTTAAAACTAAATAAAATTTCACTATCCATAAATATTCAGTGTGCATGAAAAGACTTGTGAACTTATGCCAACACAGACACAAAAATAACCTGGTAGACTAATACAATGCACAGTTACAACCTTCAAATGAGGTCCTAATGTTCCATCTGGAAGGTTCAAAGGGAATGTGTAAAGCAAACAAAGTACAAGGTAAAGCACACACCTGAACCCAACACGGCTGAAGCAGGGTGGAAGACCACGGTTTGAGGGCAGCCAGGCAGACATAATTTTCAAGGTTATTTACCAAGAATGCTCTTTGTCATGAGAATCTGCTTTTCACTAATAAATCTGGATGGGTTTATTAGCAGCTCTCTGGCTTGAGGATCAAACATCCAAGAGACTAAGGGAACTTCAAAGCCTGATCCCACGGGTGCTGGAAACAGGTGCTGGCAGACTCTCTCGGTTCCCTCAGTTCTCCTTCCATCTCCCATACTTCCCTTCTTATGCAACCCCACTTTCAAGCTTTTCCACCATGATAAGGCCTTACTGCTTCTAGTGGTTTCCATGCAAAGCCTTGGAATATTTTTAAATGAATAGTATCTACTAGGACTAAGAGAGGCCTCTTCAATGTATTACCACCATCCGCTCCTGTTACAGGAACTATTTAAAAAAGAACTCGCCAAGTTCCCATGCCTGCCAAGACGGTGGTGAGGCAAGCAACCAGCAGACCGCAGAGCTCACGCAGGCCCTCAGGTCTCCTGCACCAGGCAAGGGCAACTGCTCCTTAAAAGTAACACTGACGGGTTATAACGGTATATCCCGGCCAATTACATTTATGTATATCATGATCACAGTTCCTTCCTTGCTGCGGAATCTGAAATCCTCCTTTCCTCAGCTGAGGTTGGCCTTTGTAAAAATTCAGGAAAGGTTTCTTGTGGACCTTGTATGACTTGCGTAAATGGTTCAAGTCTTTTCCCTGATTCTGCTACTTTGTCCCAGGCCTTTAAGGCTGACGTCGATGGGGAGGAAGGCTCGAGGTCGGAGAAATGGTTTCAGACGTTTTTTCTGTGTGTTTCATAAGGTTCAAACTATTGGGCTAAGGCTTTTACCGTATTGGCATCTTGTAATTGTGATTATAATATACATAAATCTAATTGGCCAACTAAGCATTAAGAGTCCTGTTTCTACCTGGAATGGAGCGGAAGTGGGTGGGGGTGGGGCTGGGAAGAGGGCGGGCCGGTGGACCAGGAGCTAGGGACACAGTGTTAGAAACCATCAGGAACAGCTCCCAGGCAAGGAGACCTGAAGCCTGCCTGAGCTCTGCAGTCTGCTGGTTGCTTGCCTTGCAGCTATGGTATGCACAGGAACGTGGCGGGTTCTTTTTTAAATATTTCCCACAACATGCTCCTATTTCCAAGCCATGTTACATCTTCAGGTTCTTAAAAACCTTAGATTTAGATGCACATTCCCCCAAAGGAATGAGAAAACTGAAAGAAAAGTACATAAAAGAACATAAAACACTGGGGCCACTGTTGAACTTTTTTGGAACTAGAATTAATGAGACCAAGAAAGAGATAATGCTTTCTCACTGAACACTCATAACTAAGCATCAAGACCCATGTGTGCTACAGAGCAAACCGTGAAGTCAATGGTCTGTAGTCTGGTGTGGTGTCACACAACCATAGTCCGAAGCCTGAGATGGGAGCCCAAGAGTGTGACAGTAGTCTCCACACAAAAGATCCAAAGACTAACCAGAGCCCCAGCCTGCCGGCCTCAGCTTCCTCCACACAGGCCGCCAGCCAGTTCTGAGCCTATCTAGCTCTTGGCCCAGCAGTGGCTGTGCATCCCCAGGAGAGGCTGGGGGAAGATGCTCTACACCAGATAAACATCGTGGAGTCCAGCAGGTGCTGTAGCAGGGGCAAGAACCAAGGGGCTCCTTGTTCCTCAGCTGACACCAGGAGATTCTAGGTATAGGCCCACTGCAGAGGGCTCTGCAGGCCCTCCATTAGGTGGACAGACTATGGCAAATGTTGAAAACTATTACTTGAGATATTACCAAAATGCTACTTTATAAACACAAATGATTTTTAAAAAGAACCTCAGAAACCTTATTCTATCTGCCAACTTTTTCCTCACTGTTTCTGCTTTACCTTCTACGGTTTACCAGGTTAATATCTGAAAGTCTACAGACTTATTTTATCTAGTGAAAACTAGTTAAACTTTTAAATAAATCAAAGCACTATTCTATTTACTTAATAATCAAATGGAGGGAAAAATTAAAGGAAGTGTAAAGAGGAACGCGCCTCAACTCCCCGCCTCAGTTCTAGTGACCACCACCTGGAGCCACTGTTTCAATTATTTATTACAAAGCTTTATCACAAAGTCATCATACACTACATTTACCATTTCTCCTGTTTAAACAATTGAAATACAGTCTCATGACTGTAATGCCAGCACTCAAGAGGCAGAAGAACCAGCACAATTTCTAGAGCATCCTGGCTGCAAAGTAAGCTCCAGGCCAGCCTCCGCTAATGTGAGACCTGGTCTTAACAAAGCAGAAGCAAAGCATACAGAAATTTAAACTTTAAAACTGACTTAAATTATGTATTTTTACTTGCTGTTCCTTGGTGTTTTGCCTGCATGTGTGTCTGTGGGAAGGTGTCAAGTCCCCTAAAACTGGAGTTATAGAGAGGTGTGAGCTGCTGTGTGGGTGCTGAGAATCAAAGCTGGGCCCTCTGGAAGAGCAGCCAGCTCTTAACCACTGAGCCATCGCTAAAGACCCAACTTTTTTAAATTAAAAACAAAGAAACAAGAACAAGACTGAAGAGACACAAAAGGAATTCAGATAGTGTGTTTGCTTAGCATACACAAAACTAAGCACAGCACACAAAGATGCACATAAACACATTCACACACAAAGGGAAAGAATCTGCTTTTTAACGAACATTCATATTTTGAGGGAAATATGATTTTAAGGTTCAGAATAACACTCAAATCTTTTAGAAAGAGTACTATGACCTGTCATTTCTCAGAACTCTCATTTCTTTGTAAACATAAAGAGATCTACTCTATTATTTAAAGATAGCACAAGCACAAATCCCTGAAAGTGCACATGGCTGCCGCCATCAGCAATACTTCTGATGTCAGCACTCACTCAGCTTTCCCTGGTGGGTACACACACACACACACACACACACACACACACACACACAGAGGCACACGTGCGCATTCAAGTGTGAGTGTGCTAAGCCTGCCCTGCTATACAGCCGTACCTATGTTCTGGCAGCGCACGTCGTGCTCAGCGCCCCTTTCTACATCGGGGTGTTTCTGGTGGCTCGCCTGTTTCGGGTTTTTCTCAGTGTGTGAGACACTAGCAGCAAGCTGGCCCGTGCTGCTTCTGTCGGCTCCGCCATGGGTCGTGGCGGGCTTCTGGAAGGCGGCGTGCTTCCTGTGGAAGTGCTGCTGAGCGCCCTCGGTGTTTTGGAATGCTTTGGTGCAGACGCCACACTTGATCACATATGGCTGCTCCTCGTCGCTTTTCTCTTTTCTGTGCGCTTCAGAGACGTGAGCATGAATGTCGGCCGCGTTCTGTGCTGTGGCTGAGCATGCGCTGCAGCGAAACCACAGCTTTCCTTTCTCCAGCATGGTCTGAAGGCATTGGTCGTAGTCTTCCTTCCTGTTGACTTTACAGAGGTAGCTCTCATGACAACCACAGCTTAATAAATCACTGGTCTCGACTATTTTAAAATCATCTTCTGTTTTAATTGAGGTTTTTGTTTTTTCTGACACAAACACATAATCTATGCTGTGCTGTTCCTTATAGTGACTCAGAAATGCATCTTCCTTGTTAAAAATGAGATCACACAGCCCACAGAAGTACTTCATCCTGACCTCACTGTCATGCTCGTCCTGGCAATGCCGGGACAGAGTTTCCACTTTATGGAAAGTCTTTCTGCAGTGGGCACAGCTGTATCTGTGAAAGCGGTGGCTCGTCAAGGACATGCAGTGCTGCTTCACACCCTCCTGGGAATCGAACATGTCCTCACAGATGCGGCACTGCCACCTGCCCCTGGGGGGACTCTGTGCCGGGCAGGGGTCAACGACAGCAATGGGGGAAGGCGGTCTGTCAGCATTGGGATGGCTCTCCGCAGAGGACGACGACATGGCCTCCTCCTCTACCTCCTCCATCTCATAGAAATACCTATGCCCACGATGGAACTCGGTGACGTGAGCCATGATGACATCTTTCTTTACTAACTCCTTTTTGCACGTCCGACACCAAAATAGAAAGTTATTTAAATGCGCCCCTCCATGAAACCGGCTCATGTGTAAACGCATGACCCCTGAATCTTCACAAACTTTTCCACAGACCACACACTTGTAACACATTGTGTTTGCCGAGAACACATGCTTTTCCACCGCATCTTCACTTGGAAACCGCCGACTGCATTCACAAAACCAGGCTGTGACTGCTGAACTCGGCTTCTGCACACGAGTTGGACCTCCGAGGCTTTCAACACCTAGGTTCACTTTCTTTGTTGGAATGACACAATCCTCCACACTGGACTCTTTAATAGACAGAATTCGCTTAAGTGATGAAATTTTTGGTTGACTGAATAAATGTAAATCACAAGGAGGCCTACTCCCTTCACTGATGTGGCAATACAGCAAGACAGATTCTTCCACTGAGTTCGCAAGTGTAATTTTGTGTCCTGAATCCTTGTGACTTTGGGTGCTGGCTTCATCCATAAAGACCTGGTTGCAATCTAAACAATAACCTCTTACTATGAATTCTTTTGCAACCTGAGTAATGCTTTTCTCAGCTATAGCTACAGGTCCAGCATTTCGACAACGAACCCTAATTTGGGTTTAAAAAAAAAAGTTGTAAGTTTTCTCTGCTTTGTATGACAAGAATTTTAAAATAACAATATAAATAAGAACTAAAAGATCTTTTCAATGACGCAGTTACTCTATCACCTTACTTTTATATTACCCCTATTTTATTTTTCTCAACCACATACAAGAGTTAAAAGTAGAATTAGAAGATTCAAAATATGAAGGCAAATTTCAGAAAATATCAATCAGTATCAAATGAACTGATATCAGAGCCTTGAAGCAAATTAGGTTCACAAGTTCATTCAAATATGTGAATGACTACTATAAACTTCTAGATAATATTCTACTTTTTTAAAAAAAGAATTATTTATTTCATGTATGAGAGTACAATGTAGCTGTCTTCAGACACACCAGAAGAGGGAATCAGATCCCATTCCAGATGGTTGTGAGCTACCGTGTGGTGGCTGGGAATTGAACTCAGGACCTCTGGAAGAGCAGTCGGTGCTTTTAACCCCTGAGCCACATCCCCAGCCCAATATTTCATTCTTTGTTGCCATTTTCTGGCTTCATTATAAGTTTTTTTTAAATTAACTTACTTAACTGTATTTATTTATTTAACAAGTATGGGTGTTTTGCCTGCATATCTGTATACTTCCTTTGGGCCCAGAGTTTTGAGAGTTATCTGGACCCTGCAACTGGAGGGGTCAGACAGTGCCGAGTTGCCATGTGGTGCTGGGAATTATGCCCAGGTTTTCTGTAAGAGCAGCCATAATATGCTCTTAAACACTGACCACCTAGCTCATCCATTTTGTTGGATGGAATTTCACCATGTAATCGAGGCTGGCTTGAACTGTGACCCTTCTTCTGCAGCCTACATACCTATACCTCCTATACCTACCTAGGGTTATAGGTAGGCACCACAACTCCCAGAACTATTTCTTAATAATTGTCTAACTTATGTCAGGAGTATGTCCTATTCACATTTCTTTTCTGCTAAAGAACAATTTTCATTAAGAACACTATAGCGATAGGCTGGACAGTCTGAAGCTGACTCCCATGTAAGGACCCTGCCTCAGGCTACCCTTCTGCATCCCCGTGCCTCTCATTTCTCTCATTATGCTACATTTGTACAGCCTTATTTAAAATTCTATCAACACGGAAGAGAAGATAGGTGCCGAGCCTGTCCCCTCCTGAAGGCGTCACCAGGAGTTCCTTAGACAGCCGAAGACTGGAGCCATACCAACCTGAAGTGGGCAGTGATCTCCATGTGGGAACGCAGAGTCTGGCGGCAGGCCACACACTTCACCTGAAACGGAACGTCTTTGCACAGAGACACCAAACGCTTCTTTGCAAAAGATGGAAATGATATCGGGCGAGCCGTCCCCTTATCATCTGAAAGGTAAATGAATCGAACCACAAATTGCAAAGTAATCTGAACGCAGGGGAGCCAGTCTCTCTCCCCCTTGCCTTCCTGAAGCCATCAGTCAAGTGAACATGTACGGGAGACCATTTTTTAGACTTAAATACAAAGAGTGCCCCCGATCCAATTTCCAGACCTCCCAGATGTAACAAAAACACTGTTCTGAATAAGTGCTTTCCCACTCAAATTTCTTTTCATTCCTCATCTAGACGAGACATAGCTGGATGGAGGTGGAGCATGCCTTCAATCCCATCACTCAGGAGGGCTGAAAAAAGACAAATCACTAAGAGCTACAAAGTAAGACCTTGTCTAAAAAGAAGGAAGAGGGGTTTAAAACATACTCAATGATACTAATAAACATTTTTGAAAAATTAAGAATTTAAATAAAAACATTTCATTTTTATGATTCTAAACTGAGAAGTATAGCTAACTTAGAAGAGTATTCTGAAAGGTATAAGTGGATACAGAAAATGTGGTATATATACACAATGGAGTACTATTCAGCCATTAGGAACAATGAATTCATGAAGTTCTTAGACAAATGGATAGAACTGGAGAACATCAACCTAAGTGAGGTAACCCAGTCTCAAAAGAACATTCATGGTATGTACTCATTGATAAACGGATATTAGCCTGAAGCTTGGAATACCCAAGCCACAATTCACATATCAAATGATGCCTAAGAAGAAGGAAGGAGTGGCCCCCGGTTCTGGAAAGGCTCAGTGCAGCAGTGTAGGGGAATACCAGAACAGGGAAGTGGGAAGGGATGGATGGGGGAACAGGGGGAGGGAAGAGGGCTTATGGGACTTTTGGGGGGGAGGAGGATCCAGGAAAGGGAAAAAATCACTTGAAATGTAAATAAAGAATATATTGAATAAAAAAAAAAAAAGGTATGTTTGCAGAGATGTAACTCATTTACAGAATTTTAGCAGCAATATATTAACATACCACCCAGTTTAAAGATCTGACGGAAATGACTCTTTGCAGACATGTGCTTCAAACACTCATCCTTGGTGCTAAACAGAAGAAAGCAATGTGGACAAGCAAAACACTGAATAATCTGAGGAAGAAGGCTACTGCTATGTCCATCAGCGGCAGCTGTCTACAATAAAAGGGAAAGCCAGGTCACTACTAAAATCAGTTTGCAAATGAGCACAGTAAAAAACAAACAAACAAACAAACAAACAAAAAAAAACTTTACAATTTCCAATTTATTATTTGGAAAAATAATACATGTACCAATGTTACAACTAAATCAATATTCAATACACTTTCTAAAAACTAATTTTAAAACTTAAACTTTATTTATTTGGAAAATTTCATACCAGTTTTTGACGTTTCCAAGTGTGAATGATACAATTTCTACCATAAGCAAGATACCACAGGTAAATATAACTTTTCTCTCAATATCAAATTATAGGCATCTTTCTTTCGAATTAAAGGTCATTCATGCCCTATACACTTCACTTCTTGTTTCTGACAGTCACGCATGGTACTGTATTAACACATAAATTCCACCACAGAACACAGACTGATTAGAGTGCACAGGTATGCACCTCCATGCCTGGTTACATGTTTTCTGTGGCATCTAAGTTTCCAAATGTGGTTTAGAGCCTTCTCTACCCTAAAAAAAAACGTTGTACATTTGTATGAATGGGTATGTGTGCTTGCTATAAATTTACCTTCCTACTAACTGTCCTTGAGGTAATAACAGTTTTAAAGATCTATTTTAAGGTTATTTTTTTATAAAAAAAAAAAAAAAAGATCTATCTTAAGGTTAATTTAGTTTTTTATTTATGAGTACACTGTAGCTGTCTTCAGACACACCAGAAGAGGGCAGTACAGATGAGTGTGAGCCTATGTAGTTGCTGGAAGTTGAACTCCAGACCTCTGGAAGAGCAGTCAATACTCTTAACCACTGAGCCATCTCTCCAGCCCAGTAATTATCTTAAATGTATACTATGTCTTAAAGGTGGTACCAGTAAGACCAGACACTTAGCCAACTGTACAGTGCTTACAAGACCCAAGAGGGAGGACAGGAAACACTGAGACAGATGCTGAGCGTGTTTGTCTGAGCTGTCCTACGACAACCCCAGGAGGTACGTTCTCATCAGGGATCACCGCTGCCATCACAGCTCATAACAAGTCACCCCTGAAAGCGACAAATCGGAGATGTACAGCTAACTCCGTGCCTACACTCTTCACTGCTCCTCACACACACCCCCTTCATCAGGTTTAACTTCATCAATGCCACATGGGACAAAAATCTAGGAGGACATTCTGAAGCACATGATAAGAACTATAAAGCAATCTACAAATTTCTAATTTAAGAAACTTAAAAAAAAAAATTCTAGAGAAACCCTGTCTTGAAAAACCAAAAAAAAAAAAAAAAAAAAACCAAAAAAAGGATCTATTTTAAGAACCTTAAGCAAACAAAACATTTTTAGTTCAATTCCAAATTATAAGCAGATCCAAAGTAAAAACTGGTTTTCAATTATAGTGAGCAGTAAAAACTGTAAAATGCTACATAAAATATTATTATACTGTATCTACTACAAAAGTGGCAGATTTGCAAGAATTGTCTAAAACCTGGGAGAAGGAATAGGAAATAGAATATACAGTAAGTTACACCACACAAGGGACAGTGATACTGAGCTTGACCCCTGGAAGCTGTGTAAAGTGGGAAGGAGAGAACCACCTGACTGTGAGGGCTGTAGACCCCGCCCTGGGGTAAGAGAGAACTTTGTTCTTGCACCAATACTGCACAGCTCACAACCACCTGTAGCTCCATCTCTAGGGGGGTCCAATACCTTTTATCCTGAATTCTGTGAGTACATGCATGTGCACACACACTGAATTAAAATAATTTTTAATAGAGTAAGATGCAATTTATGTGACTGAAATCATGAGCATGTTGAGTAAGATTATTTCAAATATCAATGCCACTGAAGTTTGATGGTAATCTGTAGGACTGCTGGAGTTTAGCTATTAAGCTTAACTGTCCTAAGTAACACAGTACCCCAAGTCCTTTTATATTCAATAATTAAATGCTTTTCTCTATGTATATCATTTGTGATTGCAAGATTAACAGCAACATGAAGAAAGAGCCCAAACCTACACAGCCCCACTGCTCTCTAGGGAGAACGTCCACCCCGAGCCGCTCTTACCCTGGAGAGAAGATGGTCCTTGTACTGCTGTTGAGTAACAAAGTGTTCATAGCACACCGCACATGCAAACACATTGGCCAGAGGTCCGTGTAAGGTAATGGTGGGGTCGCAAGGGGAGTGATCAAACCTACGAGAGAAGGAGCGTCAGAGGATCCAGTCCCAGGACATAACCGGTTGGCCTTGCTTGTGAAGCTGACACATGAGCACACAGGCACATGAGCATGGGTGTCTCCTGCAGACCCCCATGAAGGAGAATAGCTAGAAGCCCCATCTTTCGGCTATCTGAAAGGGAGGCTACAAAACCCTCTGCTTACTCATGAAAGAAACTCAGCAAATCAGTAAAACGGGCCAGAGCAGAGCACTTACTTCACTGGGAAGACTGACTTAGAGTGGCTGCTTTAGAAGGCCATGTTAGCTTATGTACCACAGACTACAAAGGCACCGTCTCCTGCAATTTACATTTATAGGCTGGATTTCTATACAACTATTCCAACTGCACTTTTATCCTGAAAAGCAATCTAGAATCTTACTCAATTTTCTAGAAGACCTAAATATAAATTATAAATAAGATATCAAAATAGTACAAAACAAACTGAGTTTCAAATATTAAGCTAAAACCACGGTGGTAAAGGTTTATCACATTTCAATTAACAAAATTACTGAGGACTGTTTCTATAAATTTTCTATAGTCGTGTAAGCATAGAGGCACTGGCTTTAATATATTTTTAAAGTATCTATCATACAGAACTTGTAAAGCCCTTTGTACTAATGTGAGCTTTTGTAGCACAAAACAGTGAGACCTTGGGTTGGCTCTCCACGCCTAGATGTCTAAGCTTTAACCTTTGAATCCAGAGTGCCCTACTTACCTTTTCAAATGTCCCAACAGAAGGTGCCCATTGTCAAATTCCTTGTTACAGTGCATTATAGGACACAAAATTGGCTTCTCAGACCTCCACATTCTGCCTCCACTTTGGAATGATCTTTTTGTTCCAGAATTGACTGCCCTTGTTCTGAGTCCTACATAACATAAATTCCTAGGTTACTAATTCAGAGAACTGTGCGCTGGACTGGTCATCAGAGTAACACAATGGTCGGAATGAGCAAAGCACCAAGGAGCCGTCCCAGATCTAAGGCTCAAACACAGTCAAGCTCCCTTGTTCATATAACTTGGAAAGGCTCTTTCCCTTGAATTCTTATTGAGTTCTTATTGAAACTCTTCAAATGGTTGAACTAACTTCTAATAAATATCTAAAGAGCTCAGGGGCCAAAGAAGTCAAGGGCAAAGCAGGACACTGGAGAACAGTGGTATTAGTGACTTAAACTAAACATGTGTCTGTGTGTCCTTTAAGTGTATAGCTTTGGGGAAGCAAGGTGCCCCTGGCCTGGGCTTACTGAGCAGACTAGGCTGGCAGGCTAGTGAGCCTTGGGGACTCTCCTGTCTTGTTTCCACAGCAGCAGGATTTCAAACAAATGCATTGTTGATGTGAGTTCCAGGAATCAAAACTTCAATACATGCACCTGGCTGTCCATCTGTCCGTCCATGTTCATACCAATGGAATTACGCCCACATACTTTGTACCTCCCAAGAAGCTCAAGAACTGAATTGTGATCTCTAATGAATACCTGACATTTTTAGCCACTGGTCCACACACTGTTTTGCTGCTTCTGTTTCTGAATGCCCTTGGATAAATTCCAATTCTTGTAAACCGTGAGCGTGCTGAAAATCAAGTTTTTCCTAAAGACAAGAAAAAAAATTCAGTTGATTTATGATAACACTGTTTTTTGAATGTAAAGATCCTGATGTATGAGTGATCAGAAAATATTGAATACTCTTTATCCCAAGAGCTCCACATCTACTAAATATTTTTACCAAAGATTATACATGTGTCAAAATAAAGTTTTACGTCCTGTACGACGATGCTGAGCCCACAGGTACTTGTGCTCGAGGTTGCTACGTACTTACTCTCCAACAACACGGAGGTAGTTCCCAGCACAAACACTTGGTGCAAGAGCACACATCTGCAGGTCACCAAATGGTATTAAACACTAAGAGTCAAAGGAAGGAGTCAGCTCAAAATGTAAACCATATCAGAAAAGACAAAAGCTAACTGATCATTATTTAGGTGATACTGGAATGAAAACAGGATTATTTCCATCTTTAAAATGATATTAGGCTCTCAGTAGCATTCACTACAGAGTAGCATAGTGTCTGTCAGCACCTACACTGAGAGCTGGCCTACACTTTGAACAGAGCCATAGAACAGAGTGTTTGGCTTGCTCTGTGTGCAGTCTCCACTACCTCTCTCCCTGCTGCTGTGGCGTCAGAGCAGTCACATGTGAACAAGCACAGCAGCATCCAACACGTTATTTAAACATAAAAAAGCTCCATTTACAAAAATCCATGTACAAATAAGTAGCTTGTAACTCCTGAAAAGATGGATATGCATTTAGCTCTTCCTATACACATTTAATATGTATGTGACCAACTATTTATCAGTATTTTCTGAAAACTCTGCTTCTGTGCTGACATGTATTAACTTTCTTCTTATTATCTAAACAATATAATGTCATAACTATTGTGCAGCACTTACTGTATTGAGTATGATAATTAAAGAGAGATCTAGATTTTTCAGGACTTATTTAGCCATATAATATACTTTTCCAAAAGAAAGGGTGTGCAGGATAAATTTATACTCAACCTGACACAAGGTAGAGTCATCAGACAGGAGGGAACCTCAATTGAGAAAATGTCTCCCTCCATAAGATCCAGCTATAGGCATTTTCTTAGTGATTGATGGGAAGGGCCCATCCCATTTTCAATATGGTCATCCCTGGGCTGGTGGTCCTTGGGTTCTATAGAAAAGCAGGCTGAAGCCGGGTGGTGGCAGTGCACGCCTGCAATCCCAGCATTCTGGGAGGCAGAGGCAGGTGGATTTCTGAGTTCGAAGCCAGCCTGGTCTACAGAGTGAGTTCCCGGACAGCCAGGGCTACACAGACAAACCCTAGCTCGAAAAAAACAAATCCAAAAAACAAACAAACGAAAAAAACCACAAAACAAACAAACAAAAAAGCAGGCTGAGCCAGCCACAAGGAGTAAGTCGGTAAACAGCACCCTCCAAGGGCTCTGAAGCAGTTCCTGTCTCTGGCTTCCTGCCCTGTGTGAGTTCCTGTCCTGACTTCCTTGATGCTGAACAGACATGAAATCTAAGTTGCTCCAACCTGCTTCTCCAACCTGCTTTTTCTGAACATAATTTATAAAACATTGTTCCAAAGTACAGCCATAAAGAATTCTCAAAAATGCTGACATGTACATACTTAAATTTTCTATAGTCGTGTAAGCATAGTGACACTGGCTTTAATATATTTTTAAAATATCTATCATACAGAACTTCTAAAACCCTAATGTACTAATGTGAGCTTTCGTAACACAAAGCAAATGTCTCAACTTCACAAATCACCAGTTTCTTACTAACTAATCATTATACAAAATCTTCTTTAGTAATAACTGTGTCGAGGGCCGGAGGGATGACTCAGTGAGTCCTGTGCCTCAAGCGCCGGGACCTGAGCCACCCGTGTCCAATCACCATAGGCCAGCCCTGCATCCAAGCCACCCTAGCGAGGTGGGCAGGTGAATCCTTGCAGCACACTACCCAACCGCCTAGCCTGGCCTGTGAGCTCCAGGCCAGTAACAGACCTTGTCTCCAAACAAAAGGAGGATGGGCCAAGGGCAACATCTCTTCCCCATAGGCATGCATATGCACATACAAATTATAAAATACCAGAAACTCACAAACACTAAAAATAATTAGAAGGTTTTTCTGGATGTGGTTAAGTAGAATAATCACTCACTAGAATTCCTCAAAAATTCTATTTAAGTTTTTCTTTCTTTTTTGGAGATATCTTTATATCTTTATTATAAACAATTCTATACATTAATAATTCTCGATTAAAACACACACATACCCTGAATGCCCTGTTCTTCTCTTCTTTTTGTTGTTTTTCCACTTCAACATGACGGGCCAGGCGGGCCAATGTTAAAGCAACTTTATCCTTCTGATGATCTATATAGTCTTTGCATTTAAAGTTCTACAGTACAAACAAAACAGAACAATTTTCATTCCATTTAATACAAAATTAGCACACAGCCAATAAACATTCACTTACCGGGTAGTTACTGCATTCAAGAACCATTTATTTGCTAGAGTTCTAAAAATCTTGATGTGTGTGTATGTTGGAGGGGGTCCTGTCTTTGACTCCAGAGTATATTCTGTATTTTACTGTAGTATTTTGTAATTGATATGCTAACAGAAGAGTAAAATAGAATCCAATAGCACACTCAGCTAAGGGGCTGGAGAAACTGCACAGCGGTTGAGAGCACTGCTGCTCTCCCTGGTCTGATTCCCAGCACCATGTGGTAGCTCACAACTGTGACTCCAGGTCCACGCATCAGTGCCCTCTTCTCACCTCCAAGGGCATCAAGAATGCTAGTGGTATAGAGACACACATGCAGGCAGACTATCTGTACACATCAAAGCGCGCGCGCGCACACACACACACACACACACTCTCTCTCTCTCTCTCAATTAAAACTACAAATGGGAAAAAAATGAGAAAACACAAATTGGCAATAAAAAAGACAAAAGAAAGGCAATAAACAGTAAAAAAAATACATATGGTATTAACACAACTACATTAACCACTCTGTATGGCAATAGTTAGTCTAAATGCATCAATTAAAAGAGTTATTGTCGCTGGAAGGTGGTGGCGCACGCCTTCAATCCCAGCACTTGGGAGGCAGAGGCAGGTAGATTTCTGAGTTTGAGGCCAGCCTAGTCTACAAAGTGAGTTCCAGGACAGCCAAGGCTACACAGAGAAACCGTCTCGAAAAAACAAAAAACAGAAAAAAAAGTTATTGTCCATATATCGTGAAAAAAAAAATTGAGGGCCATGGGATAGCTCAGTGGGTAAATGTTCTTGGTACCAAGCTCACACATGCAAAATAAATAGATGTAAAAATAAATAGATATTTTTTTAAAAAAATGAAAGCAAGATCCAATTATATGTTGTTTATAAGAAATCTTTCCTTAAATAAAGAGATATACACATTAAAAGTAAAGAATGAAGAAACATATTCTTGCTAAGTAAGGGCTGGGCTCAGCGATGATGCTTACCTAGCAGCACAGGCCCTCAGTTCAATCCCCAGGGCTGAGGCCAGGCCGAGGCCGGTGGGAGGGAAGCGAGTAAGAGGGCGGTAACAAAGGGGAGGCAGGGGAGACTTGCTAACACAGAAGTCAGAGGGCGATTTCTTCCACCTTCTTTTAAAAACACTTTCCTAAGGATGCACAGTCACCCCAGCCTGTCTCGTCACCCTCTCCATATTCCTCCTCACCCCTTTTCCTTCCCAATCTCTCCTCTCTTGCCTTTGTACTGTATTTTGTATTGTATTATTATTGCTGTTGTTGTTATCACCAACCTATCACACATCTCCTGTTTGAGGATCAGAAGAGCCAGCCAAGACTGAAGGCAGGGCACAATGGTCCAGCCCTTACCCAACCAGAATCACAGAACACAACAAGGCAAGCTGCTGACTGAAGCCAGGCATGGGTGATGTCACCATTCTCCCAGGACCACTAACCGCACAGGTACAGTTGAGGGGCAGCCACTGGACCTCATTGGATCATACTCTTCTGCGCATCCAGGAGAGCACACTGACACTGGAAACACCGGTTACAAAGTTGGCCCAGGGACCACAGGCAATCCTATTCTGTACTGCAGCACAGTAGCTAGTCCAAGGACTCAAAGAACACAGATCCAAATTTTAAATGATCAGAATGCCAGGGAAAGAAAACTCTGCATTAGCTTATTAACATCTGAGGTACTTTACTCTTCAGTGTAGACTTGCATGGATTTGGAATGCCCCTGGAAACACACCCCTGCATGTGTCTACACAGATGTCTCCAGCCCTTCCGGTTAGGACTGTGCCTTCAACTTGTGTGCCAAACAAGCCTTTCCTGTAGCTGCCGTGTTATGGCAATGAGAAAAGGTGTCAAGCCCAACCTCAGAAAAAATGTATAGTAGTGAGGGGTACAGTGTATAGTAGTGAGCAGACAGTGAATACATTTCAGATCAGATGCAAGTTCTTAAAGGTTTCCTATAAACCTAAGGTAAAAAATGGGCCACAATTCTTAGGACTAGAAATGTTTGCCGTTCACTAATACCCAAATGCTACTGTGATTTAGTAAAGTCACAGACACAGAATACAATCCTTGTGACTGAACATATACAAGGCTTGGCTTGCCATCGACTTACTAAGGCCACACTAAACTAAGTAGTTCTGAATCCACGTAAGGATAATAGTTTTGAGTTCTATTTCAAACATTAGCAGCTAGAGCACCTCTAGAAGCATCCATCTTGAAATACTTGCCATGGTCACTTTGGACTGACTTCTGTGTAAGATACACAGTCCTATCGAAATGAGAGGACTCTGTGGAGTGGTGAGATAACCCAGGAAACCCTGAGGGAGGTTCCACTGAGCAGTTAGGTAAGCAGCAACACACCCCCTCCCTAGTACTAGGGATTAAAGGCCCCATGTTCTCAGCAAGTGCCCCACCACCTAAGCGACATCCATGCTCTCTTTCCTCATTTTGAGACACACTATCACTGTGTTGCCCAAGGTGGCCTCAAACCGTCAATCTTTCTACTTCAGCCTGACAAATGGGCTTAAATGTATTTCTGACCACTCTTATTTCTTTCATATTCAGAACTGCATAGAACTAACAAAGCGACAGTGCAAAGCCAGGAGGTTAAAAGGCAGCCGCATGTTTAGCTGCTATAAAATTCTTAGACTTTCTTACGTACTGTTGATTCTAAGAGGGTCTGCTATAGGCTAGGCTGTCAACTTCCCTACGTAGTCAAGGATGACTCTAAATTCCTGATTCATCTGCCTCACTTGCCAAGTGCTAGGATTTCAGGTCTGAGTCACCATATCTGACTTTTTTCTCTTAAACTTGATTGAACATGTACAAAGTATTCTGGGTACCCTAGAAAGGCAATCAAATTTAGGACACTAGTTAAACCTTACTATTCTTATTTTTGTCCATGAAGTTTAAGCACAGACAGATGGCAGGTTAACTAACTTTTAAAGAAAGCCTGCAATCCTAGCACTTCAGAGACAAAGGTGGGAAGACCTAGAATCCAAGGTCAGTTTTGGCTACACAGTGAGTCTGAGAATAGAACAGGCTACATTAGGAGCCAGCCCAGGGCAGAAGCAGGTGGTAGTGGCATGTGCCCAGCACTCAGGAGGCTGAAGCAGGCAGATCTCTGAGGCTGAGGGCAGCCTAGTCTACAAAGCAAGTTTCAGGACACTCAGGGCTACAAAGAGAAACCCTATCTTGAAAAACAATAAAAAGAGTGGAGTGTGATTAATTAGCATTTGTCTCTGAGATCACTGATAGCACTAAAATAACAGAACATTTATCCTTCAATGTAAATCTGCAAATCTACAAATGGGGTATAACTTGGGGAGCAGACAAAGAGGACTCTTTTATGACATCTACATTAAAATTTTAAGTTTTGCGACAAAAGTACCTACATTATCCTTTTTATTGCTGATAATAACCTACCTTTTCAGCAGAAACCAGTTCAGATTATAAACTTAAATTCAGATGGCAAGAAACTCATTAATAATTAATCTCCAGTGAAAATTCTACCATTCTGACAACAATTTCACCAAAATGTTTATCCAATTTAATGTACAAGGATTCCCTAGAACTATCAGAACCTGACACACTGCTAGAGATTGTGACCTGCTATGTATGTAAACTGCAATAAAGTACAAGCATTAGACTAGCCAATGAACTGTTACAAACCCTATGGATCAATAGTCATGCTATTACATTTTAATCTTTGTTATCACATACATATATATGTGTGTAAATAATCACAAAGGGTAAAATCTAGGAAGGTTCTATTTGGTTAGTCCTCCTCCTCCTTTTTTTTTTTTTTTTTTTTTTTTGAAACAGGGTTTCTCTGTATAGCCCTGGCTGTCCTGGAGCTCACTCTGTAGACCAGGCTGGCCTTGAACTCAGAAACCCGCCTGCCTCTGCCTCCCAGAGTGTTGGGATTCCAGGCGAGCGCCACCACGCCTTCTATTTGGTTAGTCTCCTCCTTCTCTATTCCCTCAGTTTCCTACAAGCAGTACATGCTTTAGAATTGGTACCAAACCTACTAATGATCAAGAGTAGATAAAGGCAGACTGTGTTAAAGCTCTTAATCATTTACTGTTTGGAAATACCCTTAAGGTAAAATGGTTGGATTAAAACAACTCCCCACATTCGACAGCAGCGCATTGAGTCTGGTGTAGGTGCACATGCCTGTAGTCCCAGCTACTTGAGAAGTGGTGAGAAACTTGTCTTGAGACTACGCCTTGGATACCAACCTGGGTGATACAAGAGTATATGAAAAACTAAGAATTAAAGATAAGTGACTTACAGAGAGAAGATTGGCTCACTGGCTCATTTAGAGAAAATATTTTCAGTTTTGAGACCAAGTACCATTGTCATTTTAAACCAAAACCTATGTGGCCACACCGATTAGTATTATTTTTGTTTACTTAAATATGTGTCTTTCTAGTATACGTTTGTCTTTAAAGAGACTGGTTCCTATTACGATCTCCTCGTTAAGTCTCCAACTCCCAGCTCTAGTGTAAAAGTATTTTATTCACCTGAACTGTCTCTGAGGCTTACTGCCTCTGTCTGCTAACCCAGACCTAATTCTGGAAGCTTCTAGCCTTGACACTTCCTGCTGAATAAGTTCACCCTTTCTTGTTCTTTCTGGATTATGGCTGACTGATTCAATCTGGCTTCTCTCTCTCCGCCTCTCTTGAATTGTTCTGCTTGGCCTCAAACTAACCTGACAGTCTGTTCTAATCTTCTGGTTCCTTCTCTCTTCACCTGTGTCCAGCTTGTCTCTTCCCTTCAGCCTGTCTCTGTACAACTGCCACCTTCCTCCTGCGCGCTCTCTCCCTCTCTCTCTCTCCCTCTCTCTCTCTCTCTCTCTCTCTCTCTCTCTCGCTCTCTCCTGCTCTCATAAGTAGTCTCCCCTTCCTCCCTCTTCTCATGAGTACACAGCCTATTCTGGCACATCTTTCTGATTGTCACCCGGTCTGTATTAACACCCGACTATCACAGGAGATTGGGAGGATTTTCTGAAACAAAGGTGTCAACAATTCAAAGCTTTTATCGCTACCATTCTAAAGCTCCAAGGTTGGTTTCTAACACCAAAGTTCTGGAGACAAGAAGCCCCCTTTGCTCAATTTATGAGTTAAGCCTCATCCCAAAGAAACAGTTTGAAAGGCATCAAGTTTTCTCAAGAATTTTATATTAAATACAGATAGAGCAGGAGATAAACACAATGCGGTACAATATATATTCACAATTCCCAGGGTTAAGTCTGAAACCAAGAACCCTCTTTTTACAAAGCCATTCCCCTCACACTCCGGTTGTTCACAAATACAAAGTCCACAGATTATCTACTTTATATAAACACTGTCAAAACAAACATGCAGAAGTACCCCATTCTGTTCTGTATACCACTAAGGAAGCTGGGACCGTCAAACCTGTTAAATAAGAGCCAATCTGTCTTTTGAGCAAACTATTAGTATCTTTCTATCATCTTTTTTCTAATGACAGACCCTCTTAGCACAGGAAACACATGTGTATGTTCAGTATACACAACTTTGGGATTAAGGAGGAATTCCTAACTACCTTTGAATATGTAGAATTGTGATAAAGGAGAGTTCCTGCTCAACCACGAGTGCCACTGTGATGCCTCTAACAGAGAAAGGGAGGACTGGGAGAAAGCAAGCCAGGGAGGAACTCGAGGGAAAAAGAGAGCGTGCCTAGCCAGGCACAATTACTTGCCAGTGATTCCCACATCAGGAGGCTGAAGTGGAAGGATCACGGCAGATCTAAGGTTAGCCTGGGCTATAGAGCGGACCCTGTCTCAAAAAGGAAAAGGCTTGGAATGTATGAACTGGTAAGGTGCTTACCTGCTTGTCTGCCATGAACCAAGCCCAGGTTTGAGTCAGCACGGCATCAACCAAGCATGGTTGCTCATGTCTGTAACCCTAACACTCAAGAAGTGGAGGCAGAATTTAAAAAAAGTCTAGATCATCCTCAGCTATACAGTGTGTTCAAAGTCAGCATGGGCTACACGAGATCCTGTATCAGGGAAAAGTAAAAATAAAAAGGAAAAAGAAAGCAGTTGGTAAAAAGTGGTTGGGGCTTCCAGAATGACCACTGGCACCAGGTTTACAGTTCCTCTAAAACACCCACAGATGTCAATTAAGCAGTCTTACAAAGCTGTCTACCTGGAAACTTCCTAAGTCAACACTAAGAGCTATTAGCCACGTGCAGCTGCTCTGAGGAAGGTGCTGGCTGAAGGGCCCTGTGCAGCTGTAGCCAAGATGGACAACCACATTGTTTGTCTCCAGTGCTTCCTCTCCAATAGCCCTAAATTCTTTCTCATGATTTTCACTGCCCTAGGCTGCAAAGGCAATGCTAAGATCTTCCTTTGAGCTTAAGTTGTTTTGGATGTCCATAGAAGACAGAGTACTTCCAAAACCTCCTTCAAACACCATTTTGTGTCATAAGGACCGAACTATTTTCATGCCTAACTTATCCTTTCTGCAGTGTAACCTCCCTCCTCCATTTCTGCCTAACAGCTGCTCTTAACAATCCTGAAGCCAGGCACACTCCAGGCCATCTCACCCATGGGTCAGCTCTTCCACCTAAAGGAATGGTCGTTTCTCCAGCAGACCAACTACACTAACATCCCCAAAGCCCAGGTGAGACAGCTGGTAGAAAAGCCTTGACTCTCCAGCTGACCTTCCCATCCAATATCAGCACAGGTTTTCCTCTGAATGAAATAGTTTCTACAGTGCACTGGCATCTGTCTCGATCAAGACAATACCTAGTTCTCTCTTGCTTTTAGTATTGAGACAGGGTCCCAGGTGAGGCTACAACCAACTCTCAGTAGCCCCAGCCCTTTCTTGGCCCTTGCCTGCACACAGTAGGTATAAAGGCTGACTAATGGTGGGCTGCCAAAGCCCATGGATGGCCTCACACAGTGGGAAATGTCTTTAAAGAGCCATTGGGTGGGTGGGGGTGGGGAGAGGTTCAGAAGGGGGGCGGGAGATAGGATCAAAATACATGGCATGCATATAAGAAATCTTAAAAAGTTTTCATCCATTTATACCCAATATTATCCCATTCATAGAAAAATCTAAGAATGTGGAACATCAAAATTAGTTATAAAATTAAGTCTGCATTAGGCTTTAGTGTTTTTCAAAGTATTGCAGTTATTACTTTATATTTATTTATTTTGGAACAAGGTCTTTCTGTATAGCTCTAGCTGTCCTGTAACCCGCTGTGTGGGCCAGCCTGAGTCTGCTTCCCAGTGCTGGCCAGTGAAGGCATGTGCCACCACACACAGTGCACTAAAGTAGAGAAACTAAGGCTGAAACAGTGTTAGAAGACTTGCTAGCACTGAGGCCAGTACCTTTAGTGTCATAAAAATCAATCCTCTGCACCATTCTACCTTTGTTTCACTAAACAAAAATGCCCATAGTTCTGGGCAGAAAGAACTATGACCAGATCAACCAGTTAAGGGAGTGGACTATGAGTACTTTGTTGAACAGAGGCCGTGAGCACTGCAAGAACAGCCTTAGTCCAGAACAAGGCCACCTCAGTGGAGAGTGAAGAGGATGTGGCTCATCTGACAAGTGCCAAGTGTGCATGGACAGCCATAGATAGAAAAAGATGTGTCTACAAAGACATGGCAGCACATGACCTGAGCCTGGGGGGAGAAGAGTCTACGTCAAGGAGGCACAGCACTTAAACACATCACTTAATGACTCAAGGTCCATGTCCACAGCTGCAGAGATGGAGGTGTGAGGAGAGAATGCTTAGTACACACAGATACATCCTCTCCTTACCTTTCTTCCCAGACAGGAAGCTGACAATTAACGCAATTAAGTTGAAGGTGATCCAACCATTCACAACACACAGAGCTATTTCAGGTCATTCAAGAAATATTAAGGGACTGGAGAGATGGCTCAGTGGTTAAGAGCAATGACTGCTCTTCCAGAGGTCCTGAGTTCAATTCCTAGAAACCACATGTGACTCACAACTATCTACAATGGGATCCAATACCCTCTTCAGGTTTGTCTGAAGAGAACGACAATGTACTCACATTCATAAAAATAAATAAAATTAAAAAAAAAGAAATATCAACACACACAATTCTGTGCTAAAAATCTGAATGAGGCTATTTACATATTAACTGTATTTTACTTAATAAGGAATGGGCTGCATTCCAAACAGGAAAACTGCCACAACCAAAAAGTATTTTATTATTGTTGGTTTTCTACTTTTTCTTGAAACAGCATTTCACTATGTAGCCTTGGTTGCCCTGGAACAGGTCATGTGGACCAAGCTGGCCACTCAGATCTACCTGCTTCTGCCTCCAGAAGCTAGGAATTCAAGGCCGCCACACCTCGCTAACAATCAAACGGTTTTCAAACAAGACTTAGAATCCCAGGACTTGAAGCAGGAAGTGTTAGAAGTCCTAAGTCCTAGGAAGGACTTAGGACCCCAAGTCCTAAACCAGCCTGGGTGATATACAATGAGACCACATATGTACACACCCACCCACCCCACAGAGTAACAAGAATACAACTTGTGCTTAGACTCGGGTCATTTCATCCCACCACTATTCCGGGCAATGCTGCCTCACTAACTCAGAGACTGCAACTTGCCGTTAAGCCAACATAAGCACATAAACTGCATTAAACCCAAGGAGTGAATCAGCTATCACAGACATAAGCGGGAGTTCTAACTGTCCCTTCCAAGGGAATGCTGTGAGTCACTCTTACAGGTAATGAAAAACAACAGGCACGGGACACAGCTCATGGGAGAGGAGCATGTGAGAAGACAGCCTTGTGAAAGGACTAAGAGAGCCTCTAACTGCAACACTTGAGACATTTGCAGTAAAAACAAGATGAAAAATCACCAAACATACAACATTTATTTATACCAAAGAGAGGAGTCAAGGCTAGCAGAAATACTATAATACTGGAAAACAAAACCTGAGGTCTTCAAAGTTCTGAGAGAAACCAGAGAACTCTGACCTCAGATACCCTAAATATACCATCAGCAATAGCTCCCTAAAAAAAATAAAATAAAAAATAAAAAAAACCAAACCCTTAAAACCCAAAGATTGAGCAAAATAACAGGGCTAATAACAGGGCTATACATATTAGTATATACAGAATGCATCTGTGAAGACTACACAATGGCTCACTCCTTTAACCCCAGGACTTGGGAAAGTGAGGTGGACTTGCCTTGAGATTATAGAGACTTTGTATCAAAAGACAAAACCAACAAAACTGACAAAAATAAATACATTTGAACTAAGAAAATGTCATTAAAATGAGATATTAAAAAATATAGTTCAATAGTCAGAGATCACTTCTGAGACTGGACTGGCTATACGATTTTTTTCTTTCCTTTTGAGACAAGGTCTCATGTAGACTATGAGGACCATGAATGCACTGTATAGCTAAGGATGACCTTGAACTTCTGATCCTCCTACACCTACATACTAAGTGCATCATTTAGGCATGTCAGACATTTAGGCATTACAGACATGCATCACCATTCCTGGTTATGCTTTGAGCCCAGGGCTTTCTGTACATTAGGCAAGTACTATCCCCTCTGAGCCATATTCCTAGCCCCTGTATATTTTTAAGGATTTTAGGGAAAACTAAAAACATTCCTATCACAAATGCCTATGACTATTAAACATACAAATTAAATGACATTTAAATATACAAATTCATATCAAAGGCTTGGATGGTAGGACATAGTGGCTCACACTTGAAATTCCAGCATTTAGGACCGTGAAATAGGATTGGTGGGGTGGTTGGGGAAAAAAAGAGAGAGGGAGGGGTGATGGGGAGAGGGAAACTTGAACAGGCAAGCAAGGAAGAGGTGGGGAAATGGCTCCAAAGCTAAAGTGCTGACCACCTAAGTGTGAGGCCCCAATCACTGCAGCATCCACGGAAATACAGGGTGCAGCAGTGTGTGTCTGTAATCCAGGATGAGGGGTAGGAAATCCCTCCCTGGCTCACCAGACTAGCCAACCAACCCTGTGAACTCACTGCTCAGTAATAATGACCCTGTCTTAAATAAACAACAACAACAAAAAAACCCCAAACAAACAAAAACCATATCAAGTATATAAAGAAATCACCTGACATTAACCTCTGGTCTCCACATGCTATGTACACACACTATACGCAGACATATATCCTCCCCCCCAAGTACTGTACTGTACAGAAAAACACACACATAATATTTCTGTTAAGTGTATAATGGTAGAGTTAAAAATATCAACATCAGCAAGATTAAAAGAAAACCAGACTTCCTTTTGGAAAGAGGTTCTCGGGAAAGACAGATCAAAATCACCACCAAGAGGGCAGGACTAAAGGCCTAGCATGATGCCACACCCCTGAAATGCCTGGCCCCAGGGGAGACATGAAAACCATGTCTGGGGCAGCTGGGGCGGCTACATAAAAGCCCACTCAAGACACACTGAACTGAGACCACCTCTATATCCTACAGGAAATGAACACAGGCTCCAGTAGTAAGATCTCAATGTTCTAAACGTTACAAAAGTGCATTATAATAAAGTAAAATAAATAATGACACAGGAGTACAAAAATGGGGCTCCAGTAATAAGAGAAAAAGGATTTAATAAAACAGCATTCTCAAAAATCATTCAGGAAGGGAAACGCCATACATTTTCATGGTTTATAAAACTTGTTAAATATGAAAAGAAAGATTTGCATTCAATACAGTAATCAACATTTACTTACTGGTAACTTCCTCCTTTAAAATTTAAGTGAGAAGGACTGACTAGTTTTTATATCCACTAAAAACCATACAGAACCAATCTGGCCAATTGAATGACATGCATAAGATGTGCCCACAGTGACAATCAGGTATCGGTCTAGCCACCAACATTAAGTACATAAGGGTAAATTCCAAAAAACAGGAACTAGACAGTACAAAGACTGGGGCAAAAATATGCCTCACATTAAAGAAAAAGGGTTTTGTTATTGCAATCTTCTACTTGTAAAGAGATCTAACCCACAATTTCAAGCCTTCAGCAGAATCCCAATGAACTTCAAGAACAATGAATGTGTTGCTAGCCTCTACGTTCACCCTTATCAGTATCCAATTCTACAGCGAGAGGGAATTCTGGACTCTGTCTTTTCAACCTCCTTGCTTACAATACCTGAGAGGTATATATCCTGGATGTATCAGGCCCTTAAGGACACTACAGTCAGGTCACTTAGGTATAATGCAGTAAAGTAGGCTGAAAGAGTATATGCTGTCCTCAAAATGGCATTTTGAAGGCTAAGTAAATAAATGCAATTATACTGATAAAGAAGCTGCCAGTTTTAAAGGGGGGGGGGGGAGTGATTATACTGATAAGGAAGCTGCCACAGACTACAATTTATAAATATACAGTGCCAACAACTTCACTCTTTTAATGTCCTTGCTTCTTTTGTCCCAGGAAACACATCCATGTAGCAGATATAAGTAGTGTTGCTATGGCTATGAACAAGGTTAGATGCGAGACAGATGAGTCAGTCAGAAAAATCTACAACATGCAAAGAAAAAGAAGAGCTGCTTTTAAGTCTAGAAAACAGAACCAACCACTAAAACCTAAAAAGAACTTCTGTGATGTTAAGAGGGAAATTTCTTCTATACCTTCTGAAATTAGTAACAGTGTTACAAAAAAGACAAGTTAGCATTCAGAAGGAGTACATTTAAATAGTGCAATTGTACAGATAATAAAGATAATAAACTAAGAGTAAATTACTGTACAGAAGTCACATAAATACCACATCATAGGTTAGGTCTTAAACATAAGAATAAAATTTAAAAAGGCACTTTATATAACAATAAACGGAAATAGTATTTCTCTATATATAATAACTACAAAAAATCATATTATCTCCAAATACATTTTATATCTAGTCAAGAAACAACATTTTGAATGAAAGGAAACTAAATCATTAAATTAACTCTTCAAGGTATCTAGAAAAGCAAGTGTCTCACTCAAAAGTCAACCTAACAGGAATTCTGATGCAGGCTCTGCATAGGGCAGACACAATCTAAATATGCATCTGGGTAAATCTCACTATCTTCTACGGGGCGTCTACTGGAGTGTCTCCCTAGATCAAGGACCACCTTTGACATTTACACCGTCATCGTTCCAATATGCCAGAGTAAAAAGAGAGAGAGAGCAACAGGAAAAGGATACTGGAGTATTACCGAGTCAACTAGAGCTAAGCATTCCTACACTACCGCAATTGCCCACACCGACTCAGTGCCAAGCACTTCTATTAGGTGGTCTGTTTGATCACCAATTTGGTGATTTCCCGACATTTTTCACTTTCAGAAAAACACAATTCTTTGGAGTTGCTTGGGTTCATCAATTAGTGGTCAAGCAATGTTACTTTTACTTCATTAATGAACAACATAAACAACTAAGACGAGAGTAGTGCTGTCCTGAAAATACTTAAGAGCTGTACAATAATGTCAAAATTATTAAAGTGCTAAATTTTATGTGCTTTTCTGTTGCCATTTACTATGAAGCAGGGATTGGTATGAATAAATTAGGTGGACGTGTCAAAACAGTTTCCGAGAACACGTCTCCAAGCATCATAGTATCATCTAATTCAGGGCAGAATGCAGAGCAAACAAGCTGTACAAAGCCACAGGCCAACTTGCCCCAGTAAAGTCTGGGTAGCTACCCTGCCCTCAGAGGAAAGAGCACTGCTAGTTATGGGCTAAAGTCTACCCTTTGTACAGCACTGAATACAAGCTACAAAAGTCTGTTTTTCTGGACTTTGTCTGAGAGACATTTTAGAGACCCCTGGTAGGAACCTAAGAAAGACAAAGTAAAATTTTGTGGACAATATTAACTTATTAAGTAAATATTAACTCTAGATACAATTTAGTTAAATTTGCTAAATGATCTTGATTAAAAACTAGTTCAGGTTTGGTCTACAAATAAAACAAACAGGACTAATACAGACCCTAAAATTATCTGACAAAGTAACACCTTCCAAGGCGGGAAACTCGTGCCTTCGATCTATATGGCACAGATGAAAAGCAACAGTCTGGTCTAGTAGCACATGCCTTTACTTCCAGCACTCAGGAGGCAGAGACAAGCATCTCTATGGGTTCAAGGCCAGCCTGGTCTACTTATCTATCAAGTTCCAGGCCTGCTGGGTGTATGTGCTAAGACCTGTCTCAAAAACAAAACAGAAGAAATGTAAGGTAAGTAGGCTGCTGAATGTGGGTATGAAAGTAGGAAGTTTTCTAGTGAATTACAAAGGGTGAGCATCACAGAAAAGGTCAACCACTATGATAAACAGAAACCACATAAACCCTTAAGACAGTGCTATATTCCATTAATAGTATACCTAAAACATTTTAATCAAGCAGATTAAAAATTAAGAAAAAGCAGATTGTTTGACCAATTTGTGACCAAGAGGTCACAGAATTACATCCGTTAAAAATTCTATTTTGGCTGCCAAGTTACATTAGGTTGAGTGTTCACACCTCCTCAAACTTGACATTTTCTCTACTTTAAGTCATGCTGTGAAGACAGGGACATAGGGGCTGGTTTATCATACAGCCATTGCCTTGAGATTAAAGAGATGATACTGTGGGACATTAATATAATTGAGGTATCTGCTGCCAGCTCCAAAAAGATGGAATTATTGGGAACAAAATGTTAAGTCATCTCAGATTGAGTCCGATTAGATTACATGACAAATTAACCACTTAACCAAGAACATGTCACTGAAGTCTTGATTCCAGCCTTTTAAGAACGCCAATAAAAGGTATTATTATCTAGATATCCAGAAACAGCGATGTATCTTGAAAACACCCAGTCACACTTTATATCTCAAGGATTCACAATGAAGTCTAGACTAATAGGATCCCCCTTTATTTCAAGAGAGATGAGATTGTCAGGCATGTTTGAAATTCTTGCTCTTAATGAGTTCACATTTGCATGCCTGGATGATAGAAATAATATCCTGTATTTCCAGGGCCACGATGATGCATTTGTCTATTCTAAGAATGTAACACATTATCAAGCTCAAAAGAACCAACTGCTTAGAAGACAGGCTTAAGGCCATCTCACTGAAAGGCCCACATTAGAGAGGCTTCTATGCCTGAGTCTCACGGGTGGTTCATGTGAGAGCTTGGTAACTCAAAGACTAGTAGAACTGATGGCACTGAGGCTACCTCACATGCAGCATTAGGAGTACTGATAGTGTGGTAGCCCATCATAGCCAGGATGAAGACAGTTTGTCTTTTCTACAGTGATGTTACAGATATTTTTTTTTCATATTTTTTTCCATATTGAGTCCAAAAGTAGACCTGTGACATTTAATCACCTCAGTTATAAGTACACTGGATTTGGCAAAATTTTTAATGAATTCCAGCAGACACATAGCTTCAAGACTAATTCTGAAGTCTCACAGAGCTTGGTAATAGTATGGGCTATGGTGAGCTGATCATCTTAGCATCGGCACTGTATGTAACAGAGCTATTGTTTGTTGATGACCCATCAAGCTGAAGCCTGAAGTTCCAGAAGCAACGATGAAGGCTTTACACTTCAGTCTTAGGACACACTCATCTAGTAGCAAATTGTTTACAGATCCAAAACTCTGCTAGTCCTCAGTTTACCAACAAGAGTTTCCTGGGGCATCATCAATCTATGTATTTTCTTTTAATTCCAGAAGATTCCTGAGTACACTTCTCTGGACTTAGTTTGGACCAAAAATACTGTGTAAACCTCTATCCAACACTCCTTAGAACAAAGTCTCCATTTGGCCAATAAAGCTTAAGTCTTTTTATATATACTTCATTCTGAATGTCTAGAACTCAAACATAAGGTGTTATTATTCCAGACATGTTCTCCTTGTTTTTTGAGATGACCTTCAACCTGGGAAGAACAGGTAAAATAGGATCTTGGAAGGCTAATCTGCTAAATATCCAGAGTCAGAGCATTAGTTCTTATACCCATGTCGTTCTGGGGAGTCTCCTTTTTTTCTGTATCTATAGGGGTGATTCCGGGGTTTGTACCAATCCCCTTTGGAGTACCCTCTGTTGTGATAATGTGCTTTCTGATCATGACTATAAAAGTACCGATGCTGAGTATAGTATTTATTGTGATCCTTATATTCATTTTCTTTAATACTATTGTCTTCTGCAACAATAGCATTCACATCTTGTCCAAAAAGAGATGTACCATCAAAGGGCAAGTGTAAGATCTTCTCCTGGGTTTTCTTTGTAAGAGATGTTAGTCGAAGCCAGGCCTGTCTTCTATAGTCTACTGCCATGGCCATAACTCTGACTACAGAGTCCATTATGTCCCTAGTGGTACAGAGCTGCCAAAGTCCTGCATCCATGCCATCAGATATTATACATCTTGCTTTCCCACGATCAAACTCTGGGTCATGAACCAGGTCTTCCATGTCTTCCCAGAGTTTACGTTGATACTGAGTCATATAGGCCATGTAGCTAGCAGCCCGGGCTGCAATGGAAGCAGCATGGTAGAACCTGCAACCCATGACCTCCATTTCTTTTGAGGTAGAGTCTAAAGGAGATGTTGTGTTCCCTCTTTTGCTATGTTCTAATACATCTATGATGGGTCCCTCAGCTGGTGGATTTGGCTGGAAAGGAGATGTGTCCTTGGCCACAGGATAAACCCTATGTCCCATGAAGGAAGAAGGATGACAATCAGCAGGGTCTTTAAAAACTTCAGTGGTAGCAATTCTCAAAAGTGGATGCAGCGGAGGAACCAAGCGTTTTTTAGCAGTCATCCAATCAGGCTTGCCCTCACAGGTTTCGGCTTCAGACTGGATCGTCACCCTCTTTATAACACCCCTTTGTTCCATTCTCTTCAAAAGACCCGTGAAACTAGACTGCATGGGGTCAGTTGGCTGCCCTTTGTCATCAGCTGATGGAGATTTGCAGTCAGCCTCCTCTTCAACTGTAGATAAATTGTCCTCCTTAGAGCTGGAGATATCCCAAGGAACTGACGAGCTCTCGCTTGGCCTAGAATGATGAAATCTAAAACAACTCCTGGACTGTAGATCACGTATGACTCGGGACATCTCAGCCACTTGTGTCTGAAGATACAGGATGGCATCCTGTCCACTCTGTGAAGTTGAAGACATCGTGCTAGGTAAATCCTCTTTGACCTCAGAAACAGCCAAAGACTCCTGGGGGACCAGAAGTGATGCCGAAGGCAGAGTCTGATTACTTTGTGATTTAAGTGTCTCTTTTTCAGAGACACTAACATTGGAATTATTGTGATCATTTTTCTGGTTCTCCAAAGGGTTCTCAACAGAAGAAGGTTGAGAAACTATCCTTTGCGGACTGTTGGCACAACTCCCAGAGGAGGAGCTGCTGTCTCCCATGGGAAGAGGAACACTGCAGCTAGAGCACATCTCTGGGCGATGGTTCTCAGAGGATGATACTTTAGATTCAGGCATTCTCTGGGTTATCCACATGAACAAGAAAACCGAGGAAGAAAAGAAATATGCTTTTAATATGTTAACTTTCAAGTGCAGAGATGCATGTCCAGTAAGTAGAATTCAATCTTTATATTATTACACATAAGAATGGCAGAAACAATCCACTATAGACCGGCCAAAGATAAGAGAAGTCAAACACACAGGATTTATTACCCTCAACCCCATAGAAACTATACATATTAATGTTGGACTCTTAAAAAAATTATGATTAAAAATAAGATTCTTTGGGGGCTAGAGAGATGATTCAGTATGCAAAGTGTTGTCGCGCAAATATCAAGGCCTGGGTTTAGATCCTCAGTCCCCACATAAAAGCTCGGCACACAGCTGCCAATCTGTAATTCTAGCACTGGGGGCTTAGAGGGGGGACCCACAAGCAAATCCACAAACTCACTAAAGAACAACTCAAAAGCGCTGAGTCAGCCTGTGGCCCTCACATGCTCGCACACATGTGTACCTGCATATACACTTGCATGCACGCACACGCGCGCACATTCATGCCACACAAACAAACCTCAGTTTAAAGTAGTACTATCCTAGTCTGCTGCCTGATGTCAGGCTACAGGAAGATGCTAAGGTGAAGCTACTGTAATAACAACTAACAAAAGAAAAGACCTACTCAATATAGAAAGGGCAGCAAATGGAAGAAAATAATGGCAGAGAAAACTTGAACAAAGTCCTACAGAAATGGAAAAAAAAAAACCCTTTTAAAACTCCTTCAGTTGGGGCCATTTTAAATTTCTTTAAAAATCATTATTAACTATCCATGAATAAACTTCCAATTGTACCTATCTACTTTATACTTTGTTGTTAATGAATTTCCATATTTGTTACTTTATTTCATCCTCACAACAACCCTGTGAGGTAGGACTTGATCTCTTTTGAACTGCAAAAACAAAATGAGCTAGCATGGCCCTGAGCTAGACAGTGAAGGGTAAGCCTCAAGCCGAGGTACACTAATCACACACCCAAGTCTCAAGTCCCAAAGCCTGGAACAAGAAGGCTCCTGGGCACCATGAGCAAGAGCCAGGAGTTCTCTGATCTGTCAAGAAAAGCCCATCAGCAGAAACGTGGGGTAAGTCAGGAACAAATGGAAACCAACCCTGCCACAAGGGGCTCAAGGAATTCAACTCCCACGGTAAGGCACTGATGTTCAAGTCAGTCCTACATAGCAAGTCACATGCACCGGGTCTAAGAACGGAGGAGAGAAAAGGCCAAAAGGAAGGAAGACTGGAGCCACTGCTCAGCTAAGGCTCCACACTCCTTTTCCTAAAGTATCTTCACACACACTTTCTCCCAAGAATCATCATTTTCTATGGCCACATAATTCAAAAAGTATTAAAAAAAAAAAAATCAGTTCTATAGGTACTGGATGATTACAGGAAAGGGAAGGTGGGGTAAACAAAACGCTTGCACTTTTTATTATATTCCCTTAAATCAGTTATTACTTTCCAGTGTTTATAGTTTCCTACAAAAGTTAAGTAAAAACTGCTAGAGGCAAAAGACTCGTGGCGCTCCTTGCGCTGGCCCATCCTGAAGAGCAGCGAGCATTCTGTAGAGCAGCTGTGCTCTAAAACACGCCATTACTGCTCTCCTCGCTCTTCAGACACTACAGGCCTCTTCACTGACACCACAGAAAAAGATGAAATCAAACAGGATGTACTTACTTCACTGTAAGAGGTACTAGGCTCTTCATCATCACTGCTGACTAGATCGATATATTCAAGAACGGGTCTTAAGGGTCCTTCCTACAAAAAAAAATTGAGGAAATGCATATCATGAGCATCATTTAAAGCAAACTGTCATTTTAAGCAGTGTATTCTGTTGGGACTGGATCTAAGAAGGCAGACACATAAACAGCAGGAGAAACACAAACACAAACCATCACAGATAAAGAACACTATTTAGAATGCATATGGTTTTTAAGAAGCTGCCTGAATCAAGCATGGTGGTGCGTGTTGTGTGCTCAACAGTTTAGTAGCTGAGGCAGGTGGACTACAAGTTCAAGACCAGCTGGGTTAGCTATTGCACAGCACGGACCAGACCACTCTGGCCTGCAAAGTAAGACAAAATCTTTAAAAAGAGAAAAAAAGTTAAATTACAGCCCCTAGGGCCACAGATACTATGACCCAGTTCACTTCAACAACGATGTATCAACAGTTTATTAAGACATCCAAATCTGTGCACACCTGAGTTACAGATCAAAACTTGGAGATCTCTGACCAGCAACTTAGCTTCGAGAGTAAAACATCAAACCCAAATTATTCTCAATCTTCTTCCTAGTCTTACATCAGGCTTAAAAGCTCAGATCTCATTCTACAGGCAAAGGAAAATTAATAACATGACAAGAATGACTTCTGACTATAGGAAAGCCATAGAAGACTATGCAGATGTATGAGTAGACACACGGCAAAGCCCAGCCAGCACTGCGGTAATCAGAGAGAAGCGCGCCCGAGACACTCTAGGCACAACGATCTTATCCCAAAGAACCAAAACCAAACAACCAAGGAATCAAAGAAGCTCAAGTAACTAAAAATATACTTGTATTAAGCACCAGTGGTATACAAAGGTGCCTGGCCAACAACTGGACATGCAGGCCTGTAACATTTAGGCGTGAGATCGGAGAGTAGACGCTCACCCCACCCCACCCCAAAGGCTACTGCTGCATGTGGGCAAAAGCACTGTGCACCAAGACTAGACAGACAGTAAGTTACCTACAAGTACAATCCGTAAAGATATTTCAAGGAAAAATGCTAATGTGTTTAGTGAGTACATAAACTATACAGTAAAAAAAAGGGCAGAAAGAGCAAAGTAAAAACAGAAACCAGAAACAATAATAAAAACTCCCCCTAAAATCTAAGTAAGATATGACTGAAATGTGCCTATGTTGTCAGCACTGGGGGTTAGCAAAGATGTTCAAGGCCAGGCTGGGTACCAAGTGAGCCCTTGTCTTAATGTAAAATCCAGTGTACTGGAAACAAAGTAGGCCAGGGACAACTGAGAAAACACCACTGATGTTAAGGTTTCCTAGAATGGAGAAGGACAGCTGTTAGAGACAGATCAGCTAGTTCCTGATTCTCTTCTTCCAGATAGCCTCTCTAAGGTTTTTTTTTTTTTTTTTTTTTTTTTGGTTTTTTTGAGACAGGGTTTCTCTGTATAGCCCTGGTTGTCCTGGAGCTCACTCTGTAGACCAGGCTAGCCTTGAACTCAGAAATCCACCTGCCTCTGCCTCCCAGAGTGCTGGGATTACAGCACCACTGCCCTGCTTTCTCTCTTAGGTTTTAACAAACCAGAAACTACCATCCTTCTGGATAGTGAGCCAGACATCAAGATGAAACCAGTGAGCAAAAATCTGAGACCATGAAATGTATTAAAGGAACTGGGACTTTTGTTCAAGCTGTTAAGATGAAAGTTCAAGAGGAAAAAAGAAAAAGAAAGAATAGCAAAAATCAGGTGGTCCACAGAGCCAGCCACAAGTAGCATCCATCTTCTTTAAAACTAAAACCTACCCTTGGTTCTGATACTGTCCCATCACACAGTCAAGAACTAGAAAAGATGAAAATGTAACTGCTTTTACTATTGGTGTAATCATAACTCGGATTCCTCAACGTTACTTAGAAACTTGTTAAGAGGTATTATTGTATTTCACTTTGCTGGTTCTCCGTTTCTAACATATGGTCTATGTAGCCTGGGCTGGCCTGGAACTTTATGCACCCCATTCTGTCCTCAAGGTCACAGTGGCCCTCTGCGGCACCCCCCCCACCCCCAGTACGGAGACCACAGGCATTACAGTGGTGTGTCATCTAGCCTGGCCTTTAGAAATTTAAGTCTACACACGAAATAGTAAATCAAAAAAGTCCCCAAGTAATCAGAAGTACACGAGGCAGGGCCAGAATTTCCATAAATGAGTAATGAAAATGGAAGCTGGTCTTGGCATACATCTATAATCCCAGTCCTGGAGAGGCAGGATAGTTAGTTCTAGGCTAGCCAAGTTACAATATTTAGGTACCGGCAAGCCAGCTTGATACTACAGAACCATCTCAAGAGAAAAAAGAAACAAAAAGTAAAAAACTGACTGTGAGCAGTACAGGCCTGTAAGACAAGTTCAGGCCAGGACTAGAGAGCAGCCTGCAAAGACTGGTAGTGTAGCCTAGTGGTAGTGTTCAACCCGCACAAGGCCCTGAGGGCCAAGCCCTAGTACTAGGGAAATAAACAGACTTAACGCTAACATGGTAAGCGTGGTAGTATACATCTATAATCCTAGCATTCAGGAGGCAGAGGCAAGAGTTACCAAGACCAGCCCTAGCAAAATGCTAGCTTAAACATAAATTTAACAATTTTTAAAATAGAAATAAATATATATAGGATGGCCATGAATGGAAACAGATAAAACCAGATTACTAGAACTTTACTACTCAATCACTTCACTGACATGCAACTGCTGCTGAATTATAAAAATAATCTCATATGATTTATAGTAATTAGGACAAAGGTGAATAACCAGAAGAGAAAAAAACAAAATAAAGGTGAGATTTATTTATTTACTTATTTTTTACTGACTTAAAAGTAACAGAATGATACAAGAAAAGTGTGATACAAATGTTGATTTTTTTTTTTTTTTTTACTGACAGGACTGAGAAGCCCCACCCCTCCTCTGAGCATCAGTAGTCCATGGGCTGGTAAAAGGAGCGGAATACCAACTCTGCTTCCTGCCTGTGGATACAGACCAACTTCTCCATTTCTGCCACCATGTTTTCCTCTCAATTGTGAACTGTGAGCTAAAATAAAACCTTCATTCTGGAAGCTGCTTCTTTCCGAAGTATTTGGCCACAGCAGTGAGAAAGTAATTGATACAGAGGGCATTAGAAAATGAGAGGAAAAATACTTATGAGCATGCCAAAGGAACACACACAGAGTGCACGCTCAACAAGTATTCACTGCAGATACAGAATGCATTAATCCTCCTGCCTCAGTCTCTTGAGGGCTGATTACAGGTATGAACCACAATATCCTGGCTTGGTCTTTGTCTTAAGATAGGATCTCACTCCCTACCATGACCAGACTGACCAGGAATTCTCTGTGTATTGTTTATAGCAATAACTACTGTCAATCACCCCAAGGGCTTGGATTTCAGGCCCTCACCAAGACCAACTTTCCTTACTTGTAACTCTGCTACCATACTGAATTTGAGGAATCCCCCCCTTGTTCTACTCCCAACCGATGGCATTCACTGAGCCGCACCCCAGGCTCTCTACTGAGGCTTCCCATTTCCTTAACTGCTTCTCAGAGATTCTCAATCACTGAGTCACACTAGTTTACAGACAATAAGACTGAGAGGCACACACATAACTGCTTGTGCAGTCACTATAATTCAGAGGTACTTCAAAGTATTAATCAAATTTTTAAAGACACTTGCTTATTACTTAACTTTTCAAGTTAATGTGGTCCTTCATTCAGTAAAAACCAAAAATCATTAACAAAAAACCTACTATTGCCTGATTTATGAATATTTCATAATGCTGCCCAATCAAGTGGATTACCAATTCCCCAAGAAGTAATGTTCATAATACAAACATGAAAACAATGATCTCCTTCCTCTAACATTTTACCACTGTATGTATAATGACCACCATATGTGCATTAAGTACAAAGACACATGATCCTCCCCTTACACACCAACTAGTGAATCAGCCTCATCTCCTCTTACACAATAACAAAGGATTCAACTCAAAATGCCCCAAGTGCCATTACCATTCAGCCGCAGAGGCTCATGCAGAGCACATTTAGAAACACGGGGGAATAGTCTAAGTTTTAGAATATATGCTTTTAATGTGATAAACCATTTGCATTCCTTTAATTAAAATGCCAATTCTAAAAATGAAAACCTCCAACCTTTTTATTTAGAAAAAGATGTAAATACATTAAAATACCACTCACAAGTGTTTTACTTCAAAGAAAAAAGCCAGGGGGGATCTTGCACAGCCCTGCCAGAGTTCAAAACTTTCAATGATTTCCAACGGCCTATTCTTTGGTTCAAATTACCACATTCTGAGATCTGCGTCACATCTTTCTCCCACCTTGAAAGCCCCTCCTTCCCCAAAGTCACACGGACTGCAGTTCTTTCACCTCTCTTTCACCTTTCTTTTCTTTCCGTTCAAAATGCCATTTTAAACACTCAAATATCTGGGGATACAGAAGCGGACTAGTAAATAGAGGACCCTAAAGTCAAGCCCTACCCCCCAAAACTCAATTCAGACAACCAGCTACCATACACTAATAAACTACAAGGTCCTCGCCTGTTGGGCCCTGTGTGAGCAGGCGGCAGTCAGAGGGAGCACCCAGCACCTCTCACCTCTGCAGGCTCTCGTCTCTGCTGCTGCACAGGTTCCTTGCCCTGTGAGCGTCGCTTCCCATCACACCTGTTTCATTTATTAACTTGCTAAAGGATTTCTCTGTGTAGCCTTGGCTGTCCTGGAACTCTGTAGAGAAGATCAGGCTGGCCTCGGATTCAGAAATCCGCCTGCCTCTGCCTCCCACACACTGGGATTTTGGGTTCCAAGGACAGAATTTTGGTCAAGTGCCATCACTCACTAAGCCATTTCCCTAGACCATTCATCCATTTATTTTCCTTTGCTTTTATAAAAACAAATTCCTATTGGAGTCATTTTCCTACTCCTCCAATCTCCTTGCTGCACCAAAACACCTAAGGATAGGATGTCTTTCAATCAAGTATGTAGGTCTAACATTAAGAACGCATGGCTTCACACATAATAATCTTCAATATTGCTGCTTCATGAATTATTTATACGTAGCTAAGAAAACTAGTTAAAAGATGCTTTTGGCTGGGCAGTGGTGGCGCACGCCTGTAATCCCAGCACTTGGGAGGCAGAGGCAGGTGGATTTCTGAGTTCGAGGCCAGCCTGGTCTATAGGACAACCAGAGCTACACAGAGAAACCCTGTCTCGAAAAACCAAAAAAAAAAAAAAAAAAAAAAAAAAAAGATGCTTTTGGTCAACTGGAGAGACGGCTCAATGGCTAAGAACTTATACTGTTCTTCCAGGGGTCTCGAGTTCAGCTCCCAGCACCCACGTTAGTGACTCAATACCACCTGTAAATCCAGCTCCGAGAGTGTAAACACCCCTTTTTCTGGACTCTGCACCTATGCACATGACAAAGTAACATGCACACACACGTGCACACAAGTAAGTTAAACATATTATCTTTTCAATGATGCTTCTACATGCATCCTTTCACTGCAGTGAGAATTATTAATATTCAACACAGGTACTCAGGTTAGATGATAGGCTCCCACCAGTTTGCATGCCTTTATATCTAAAGTGCCATTGTGAACTACACACTGTTAGCAGTTACTTAGCTCAAAAAATTTTGGAAGTAAAAAATTGTAATAAAAAATGTTCCATTTCAAAAGAAAACATGAGACACATGTTGAATAAAGGGTGCACATTACTAAACAGAAAATGTAATTAAGAGGCAGAGTTCTTATCTGTGCTACGTTGTTTTCTTTCTTGATTTAGCCACTGTCCTAATTTGCCGTCCTGTTGCTATAATTTGAAACATCATCACCAAAATCAATTTGGAGAGGAAAGGGTTTAGTTCATCTTATACTTCTAGGTCACAGCCCAGCTGAGGGAGTCAAAGCAGGAAGGGAGAAGGACCACTGCTTACCGGGCATCCGCACGTGCGCTCTCTCTGGCTCACACACTAGCTTTTTATCCTCAGACTGGACTGGGCCTTCTACACCAATCAGCAATCAAAAGAATGCCCTAGAGAAAAGCCCACAGGCCAATCCAATCTAGACAATTCCCCAACTGAGGTTCCTTCTTCCTAGGTGACTCTAGTTTATGTTGACAATAAAAACCAACCATAAAATAAATAACTATAAAAATGTATCACTTTGAGAGGACTGGAGAGATGGTTTAACATTTAAGACCGCTTGTTGCTCTTACAGAAAACCTAGATTGTGTTTCTAGAATCCACCTGGTGGGTCACATATGGGCCCTAACAACCACACTGTGGCTCACAGCCATTTATAACCATTCTTGGGGGATCAGGGACCCTGTTTGGGTCTCCATTGAGCACCAGGCATGCGTGTGATATACACCTATGTATCTTATGTATACATACATATAGGTAAAACAGTCATACATATAAATCCACCTTAAATTTATTACCCTTGCAAAAATCTAGGGCCCCTATGAACTATGGATTTCGCTGCATATTCCAATGAAAATTAAAAGGATTCTATCTATATTACTCCTCTCAGCATGCTGTCTGGCTTCAGCCTACATTTGTGAGATACAGAAAATCTCTTGTCCAATGGTAGTTTACTCTTGCATAACTCTGTTATACAAATAATTTTGTTATAAATTATAAGCTAACAATCAGAACCAAGTAAACCAAGAAGTTATATTATACTGTAGCTTGTATCTGGCCAACTCGAGCAGAAACCAGGTTTTCATCCTGACTAGACAGGAACTACCAGAGGGACAGAATGCGTTACAAAGAGCACAAGCTTCTGTCTCAGGATGTTTGCTGCACTGGCACAGCAGTGTTGTTCATTGGATAAGGTTTCACTATATAGAACACAGCAGGTCTAGAACTTCCCAAGTGAAGCTCAGCCTGCCTTCCAATCAGGATCCTTCTACCATAACCTCCCCAGTGCTAGGACTCTAAATATATCTTAAAAGTAAGCTATCACTAATTATCTTTAAGTGATAGCCCTTACACATAGGCAGTTTTATAGATTATACATTCTTGATGAAAAGATAGACCTACCTTTATGCTTAAAATAAAATTTAAATATTACTTTTAAAACTCAGATCAACAGACACCTGAATTAACTTGGTTACAAATTATTGTGGTATTTTATTTCACAAGCTATACAACCAAATTTTTGAATCTTATTCTCTCCATATTCTATCAGTTTCTCAAAAGGCTACATTGCATAATGATTAAGAGTTATTCCTACTGTCTGCATGAAACATCAAGGTCAATATTCTGTTTTTCAAATATACACGTGATTCATGAACAATCCAAAATAACTGTCTTAAGGAGTCATAAAAACCTTTAACATACCTGTTTCTTAGAGGGTACTAACTACCAACATTCTCCTTTCTCTAAAACACTCTATTCTATTAGGAAGAAAGGGTCAAGATACACTGTATCACCAAGTCTAACTCTAGATCCTCAAAGTTCAAAATGAAAAAGACAAGACTCCAATGGGAAAACTGCCAAGAAGATGATTTTATAAAGGACTCCCTTCCCAACCCCACTAACACACCACACCCAAATGGCTCAACGTTGGGGAAGATGCTCTTCAATAAGCACTAGCCTACAGTTGGTCCCAACCTCAATGAACTCACATGGGCTGACCAATAAAAGCTTTAATGCCAAGCTCAGCTAGCTACAGCATTTCAGGAAAGCTTTAAAAAGCAGGGATGCTACATACTACTTAAGAAGAACTGATACACAAACTTAGCCACTATTAGTGAAAACCACCCAAAGCTGTTTCTCTTCCCTCTCACCATCACTTTAGGACTAGCTGGGAGATTCCAATGTCTCTCATTGTATTTCAAAATAATAATACCTAGGCTCCAGTCTGGATTCTGATTCAACGGATCTCCAGCCTGGATTTCTGATTCAACGGATCTGGAGGGGGCCCTGATCTTACAGGTTCCACTCAGTGCGGGGAGAACTACTGCCCCCGACAGAGCAAACTTAGAAAAACATAGCAGTGCTCCAGGTGACACAGGCCTCCTCATTGTGACCAACAATTGTTCTATGCGGTAACAGGATGACCTCAGAAGTTAGGGAAATCCTCAGCTATTAGATACATCACACTAAGAAACAACGTTCTTTCCAAGCCTTACTTCCTAACTCCTGGCATTAACTAGCCCTGTGTGTCTTCATTTGTGTACAGACGTTAAGCTAAGCCCTGGGAGGTGCTCCTGCAGGGAGTGCAAACAGTTCTAATGCCTGCGGCATTCGTTCAGGTATTCCCTTCAGGCAAGAACTGAGGTATCCCTTCAGGTAAAGGTCCCCTGCATTAGTGTGCGGCCATTCAAGACTATCTGTTGAGTGATGACTGCCTGCCCGGCGGAGCTTAATCATACAAAGGCTTACCACACTTTCACTCCGGCGAACAGCGATTGTCAGTCTCTACTTACACTAACAAACTGAATGTCATCTTCGTTTTCATCCGCGGTTGACTCTGAAGCCTCCGGCCCAGCTGGTGGGACAGATTCTATTATCTATAAACAAAAGCCAAAACACGCTTATCTATTCAGTCACGCGATCGATCGCTGGAAGAAATTCTCCCCAAAAGGAACGAGTTAAGACAAAAGCCCCAGAGGGGGAAGCAGCAGGATTAAGCTCAAACCCAGCAAGGAGGAGGCCGGGTTTGCTAGGGCGTATTGGAGCCGCAGGGACCTAGCCTCCCAGTCGAGCTGCCATAATTCCCCTCCCCGCCTCCTCTAGGTGCAGGATGTAGGCTCTAAACCTCCAGGATCGGGGATGCAGGCTACAAATACAAGGCCAGCCTGCCTCCAATCCCCTCTCACCCTCGGGCTGCTGCTGCGGCGGCAGCTGGAGCGGCCAGGGGCTGGGGGCGGCCGGACCGCCATTGTTGAGGACTCCACGCAGACGTGCACCAGGCCCGCAGGCCCCGCACTCGCCCGAGGCCGCGGCCCGGCTGAGGTCCGAAGCTGAGAAGACAAACCGAACCCTTCGGGGTCGAGCTCGGTGGAGCCAAGGCCCGGTCCGCCACCACTCACCTCCGGCCCTGGGTCTCCCATTTCTCCCACGGCCTGTCAGCACCACGCTCCCGCCGCCGCTGCTGTTCCCGACGCCGCCGCCACGACTTGCCTCTAGCCTGGCGCCGTGCGACCCGCCCTGCGTGAGCGCCCACGCAGCTGACGCCTCAGGCCGCGGGAACGCCGAGCTGCCGGACCCCAGGCGCGGCCTCACTGCCGCTAGCTTCCAGCGCCGCTTTGTACGCTCCCCGCCTTCCTCCCGCCCCGCAAGGGATTCTGGGAGTTGTAGTTTCCGCGCGCCTCGATGCCGAGGACCGCGTGGTGGAGAAAACTGGCGAAGACCTGGAGCTCAGCGCTCACCTGCTTCTCCGGAAGATGGCGGGAGAAGGTAGTGAGGATCTCGATGTAGTTTTGAGTCCTCGCGAAATCTCATTCCGCTGACGCCTTTAGCTTGAGAGACGCTGACAGGGAAAGAGCTCCACTGGCAACAAGCGAAGCGGATGAAAACATGGAAGACTTTTTCCTCCCAGTTAGATCTTGGCAATGGTGGCAGGGGCAAGAGTGTATATATGGCGTTCCTGAGAGGTCATTAATTCTTGCAGAAACCTCACAAAGTGGCTTCCTTGTTGTCCACAGGTTACCAGACTGCACATGTTTCCTGTAAACTAAAGCGTTACTGATTAGGTCCCAGAGGGCTGCTGCTAGTCTTTTCAGGCTAGGTTGAGTTGATAGGTTAATTACTTGGACAGTAGGACACAGAGGTGTGGGCGCAAGAAAACCACTGGAAAACAGACCTGGTAATGTCAGTTAACCCTTTCAGACCTTTAGTGGTTATATTGCTATGAAAGCAAAACTAGTGGTCTTTGTTTCAGGCCTTAGGGAAGGAAGGAAGGACGGTAGATTTAGATGAAGTCCAAGACCTAACGCCCTTGAGCTATTCAATCTCTCACATGTCTTCTGTCTATCTCCCAGTGCAAGGAAGTATTCAGTCTCTGCTAAAGGACCAGAGAGAGGACCAAGGGGTAAAGCTGGACTCCAGGGTTCATCAGAAAAGTAAAAGCTGCTAAAGCCTGACTTCCTTTCATCACGAAATCCTAGAACAGTGGTAAAATAATGTAACTTTTCAAGATATTCTCCAGTTCCTGCCTGGCTGGAGAGATGGCTCCGCGGTTAAGAGCACTGACTGCACTTCCAGAGGTCTGGAGTTCAAGTCCCAGCAACCACATGGTGGCTCACAACCATCTGTAATGAGATCTGATGACCTCTTCTGGTGTGTCTGAAGACAGCTACAGTGTACTTACATATAATAAATAGATCTTTAAAAATAAAACCGAACTTCTAAAAATAACAGTTGGGTGGGGTTATTGATCCAGATTGCCAGAGGAAGTTGAAGGGCATCAGAAACCCAAAGCTGTGGCCAGAGGGAAATCTGAGCCTCTGTGAATTGTTTGTTGAGGCTCCAGGAGGGAGCTCTCTTCATCTGTAACCAAAACTTCTAGGCTAGGCAAACTTGTGGGACAAAAAGCAAAAATTGCCCTAGTAAGTCACTAGGGTGATAGTGAATGGAACTATTCCTGTTTCCACCCCTTGATTCCTGGACCCATTGCTTGCTATGAGAGATACTGCAGTGCATATTGGATGCTGGTTCAAAGCAAGTATCTGCTCTCTGGGAAACCTTATTCCAGCCCTCCTGGCTACTGTGGCTCTGTGTTCTTCCAAGATAGCGTAGAATATTATAAGACCATCGGATTCTAAGATTGTGGGCCCATTGTCACACTTCTCTGGCTGTGAAGTGAGTTTCTTGGTTAGAAGCCAATACTACGTTGTTACAGGGTATTTAATAATTGTACATAGAAAAGCTAATTGCTAGCACCTTATAAAAGCTTAAATATGTTATTTCCTGTCAGTTGCAGTTAGGTGAGTCCTGAAGAGCGGCAGTTTGGGCGTGTCCCTAAAAGCCTCCTTAGATAAGAGTGCTAAAGAATAGCCTGGCCGTTGGTGGCACACACCTGTAATCTCAGCACTCAGGCGGATTTCTGAGTTCGAGGCCAGCCCGGTCTACAGAGTGGGTTCCCGGACAGCCAGGGCTACACAGAGAAACCCTGTCTCGAAAAACAAAACAAAACAAAAAAGAATGCTAAAGAATGCAGAGTTCCTGCCTGTTTTAAGGCAAATTGCTCAGGGGAGGTCTTTGCTCTCTGGCCTGAGGCAAAGTCAGCTGGATAGCCTTGAACTGCCCCACCCCCCTGAAGGGGAAATGGTCCAGCACTTACTGACAGTGCTTGAATATAGGGTTTAGGGGAGGAGCTAGAGACTTTATATAAGCAATTGGACCTCTGATAGAGCCCTCTCCCTCCCCATCCCCCTCCTCACCTCCTGGGTCAGAGATTGGGTTTGCAGGAACAACAGAGAAACAGCTGGCAGGACACAGGTAAACTGGTATTCTAGGAAAGAGAGCTAGCTCTCTTGGGTTTGGAGGAGCTGAAGAAAAAGGTAGACTGACTAGGAAGAATGACACAGATAGAAGGATTTCTGAAGAGCCAGCAGTTTAATTGTAGAATCGGGCTTGTAAATAAATGTTTTGAATATAGTTCAAAAAATAAAGTTACCTCTCTGAGCTAGCAGGTTTTATGCTTCCCATGTCTTTATTGGTATAAATATGGGATAATTTAAATTGTTACACTGTGTAACACCATGGCAGTGGATAAGACATCTGTAAGACCCTAGATGGTAGTTTTGGCAGAAACCTAACTTGCAAGAAAGACAAATCCGTAACCAGAATAAGCATCTACTCCACTAAGGATAGAGTGTTTTCCTTTCCATGGAGGAAGTGGTCTGATGAAGTCAGCCTGCCACCAAGGAAATGCCACCTGGGGATGGTGCTAGGTCTGTGCCTCTGTCACTCTCTACTGGTGGAAGGAAGACCTAGTAGCCCGATCAGCCTTGGTGACCGCAAGTCCATATTAGAGACCCCATGCATAATCCCCAGCTTGCCACCAGGGCAACATGGGGTAATGGCAGAGATGGCTGCAGAAAGAAGCTAACTGTCCTCAGAACAGGGCTCTATTTGATAACTGAGATCATCCTTGGCTAAAGTCACCTTTTGATGACTGACATTTACACGGGACACCAATGTCTCCACATCCTCTGCCCATTTGGAGAGAACTGTCCACATACTTCTTCCCCGGATGTCTTTCTCACTACTTTTCCAATCATGCTCTTTCCAAGTCCCTGACCATCCAGCGCATCAGTGACTATATCCCAGAAATCACTAAACAATCACACATCTGGCCATTTCTCCTTCTCTAAACAAAGCATATGACCACATGTACTGCCCAAAGTTCTGCGCACTATGAGTATAACCTTCACTGGTGTTTTTCAGGGTTGTCCCAGAAGTGGGTTGTAATGCTGCAACTGTCCACTTCTGGGTGGGGCCTGAATAACAGGCAGGACCATCAGTAAACTAGGCCCTAGTCTTCTCTTCCCCAGTTAACCAGTCATAGACACACCCCATGAGGTTGTATACTTGGCATCATTAACAGGAACAGAAAGCATTGGCACTAGACCCACTTCTTCACATAACTTGCTTGTGCCTTCAAGGCCTACTCGAGCCCAATTCTATATATACCTATTTGATAATCTATTTGATTATCTATATATTCTATATTTATTTGATAATGGAATGCTGCTGTGCATACCTTACTGAATGCCTTGGTGGGTCAGAAAACACATCACAATGTCCCAGGATCCAGTCCGAGAGAGGCAAGCCGATATACAGTCTGCCTGATGATTTGAGGTTGAGTTTCTTTTATTGTGCCAAAAATGAACCTGCTTATTGATTTAAGGAGGTAAGGTTGGAATGTGTAGAACAAGATAAGTTTTCCTACAGGGATTAGGAGTCACAACTATGCCAGGCACGTCTAAATGATTGTCGATCTAGAGATGAGAACAGGCGAACACCAGCAAGCCTGGAGTGAGGGGAAAGTAGGCTCACCAGGGGATACAGAAAGAAGGCAGAAACTGATTACACCATAAGGAGGACAGGGGACTTTTTTTTTTCAAGGTGTCTTCATGAGGCAGGAGAGAATCTAGATGGGAGACTGTTTTGCATAAGATCAGTGGAGGCTGAGACTTGCAGGGGTACTTACGACATATGTTTCAAAGATGGCGGCTACTGTACAAGCAGTATAGGTTGAGCCTGGGGATGGGTATGACAGACCTGCTGGTGATGGAGTTGTTTTGCAGAAGAGATTGTTACCATCATTAGGAAAGCAATTGATTGGTGGGGCACAAGCAATGGTGGCTCTTTACCATTAAGGGGTTTATAGATGTACTAAGGAGTTGACTTGTGGAGTTGAAGAGGAAGTAGAAACGTGACCCATTTGTTGCCCCAATGTGGCACAATGTGGCTCTTGTGTATTTTCCTGAGAGGAGTTTTTTGGAAAATAGAATTATATCCTGTACAGGTGAAGACAGGAATTGTGTGGATTGGCATTTTAAAGTCACCAAAGCTGGTCACCTAATTGACTGTCTCACAGGTCCTTGGTTGTTCCATGTCCCCGAGCTAAATCAGGTCAGTAGTAATCTAGGTAGTAGTAGTAATAATAGTAGTAGTAATCTAGGTAGTAGTTAGTAGAGTTTTGTTTTATACTATTATTATTTTATTTTTAGGTTCTTTTTTGTCAGATGTTCAAGATCCTAGAGGCTGTAAAAAAAAAAAAAATCACCCATTTTCAACCCTTTGACCACTAAGGTCAGCCAAGACTCTTAGAAATTCATGGGGCGCTCCTTGGTTCCTTTATTTTTAACCTTGCCAGATATTTACATACACAGGTCAGCCTTGCTGACTATGGCTTCTTTCAGGAATGACAGAGAACATTTTTCCTTCAATGGCTGTTTCTGGTGTCTCCATGGCCACTCTAGTTAGGAAGGTGTGTTAGTCAGGGTTTCTATTCCTGCACAAACGTCATGACCAAGAAGCAAGTTGGGGAGGAAAGGGTTTATTGAGCTTACACTTCCACATTGCTGTTCATCACTAAAGGAAGTCAGGACTGGAACTCAAGCAGGTCAGGAAGCAGGAGCTGATGCAGAGGCCATGGAGGGATGCTACTTACTGGCTTTTTCCCCTGGTTTGCTCAGCCTGCTCTCTTATAGAACCCAGGACCACCAGCCCAGGGATGGCACCACCCACAAGGGGCCCTCCCCACTTGATCACTAACTGAGAAAATGCCCCACAGCTGGATCTCATGGAGGCATTTCTCAACTGAAGCTCCTTTCTCTGTGATAACTCCATCCTGTGTCAAGTTGACACACAAAACCAGCCAGTACAGAGAGTAGTTATTATTATTATTATTGATTATTATTATTATTATTATTATTAGGTTCTGGAGTTTTTTGCTTTGTTTTGTTTTTCAAGACATGGTTTCTCTTAAAATAGCCCTCTGTCCTGGAACTCCCTTTGTAGACCAAGCTGGTCTTGAATTCACAGTGATCTCTCTGCCTCTGCCTCTTGAGTGCTAGGATTAAAGTCATGCACCACCATGCCCAGCTTAGTTAAGAGGTTTTTATTAAGAATTGTATTATCTGGTTAATTTATTAACCATTATTACAGAACACATTTAGAACGATCCCATTGTCCTCTGGATTCAGGGTCACATTAGTGGGCAAAGACCAACATTTTGGCTGTTGTTTTGACCCTGTCCTCACTGACTTGTGTCTCCAGCTTTGTTGAGTGCCCAGAAAAAGTGCCCAGTCTATTAGTTTTAACTTTTATGTCACATTTAGACAAATTAATAGGCTTATAAATAAATCCTGATTCATTTTTCCTTAGTAGATAAAAACCTAACAAATTTCAATGAAAACATAATTATCTTGATTAAACATATTTGTTTTTTAACTCAGTTTAAGGTTTTTTTCCTATTGGTCATTATATTTATTTACATTTCAAATGTTATGCCCCTTCCCAGTTTCTCCTCCACAAGCCCCCTATCTCTTCCTCCCTCCCCCTTGCCTCTAAGAGAGTGCCCCCCACCTGCCCACCTACTTCTGCCTCAGCAGCCTAGTGTTCACCTATCCTGGGTCATCAAGTCTCCACAGGACCAAGTTGCTCCCCTCCCAGTGATGCCAGATAAGGCAATCCTCTGCTACATATCCAGCTGGAGCCATGCTCCACCACACTCCCACCTCTGTGTACTCTTTGGTTGGTGTTTTAGTCTCTGGGCACTCTGGGGGGTGGGTCTGGTTGGTTGATATTGTTGTTCTTCCTATGAGGTTGCAAACCCCTTTAGCTCCTATAGTCCTTGCCCTAACTTCCCCACTAGGGTCTGAGAGCTCAGTCCAAGGTATTGATCAGGCTCTGTCAGAACCTCTTAGGAGACAGCTATACTGGGCTCCTGTCAGTAAGGACTTCTTGGCATCAGCAGTAGTGTCTGGGTTTGGTGTCTGCAGACTTTCACACTATGAATCATGATTCTATGAGCACAGGTCTTTCCATCTCTGATATCTTTGTCAATTTCATTCTTCAGTGTCTTAAAGTTTCACAAGACTTTAAATTCCTTGATCAGATTTGTTCCAAGATTTTTTCTGAGGCAATTATTTATGGACTGTTTGCATGATTTCTTTCTCAGAGTGTTTGTTGTTGGTTTTGGATTTGGTTTTTTTTGAGACAGGGTTTCTCTGTATAGCCCTGGCTGTCCTGGAACTCACTCGGTAGACCAGGCTGGCTTCAAACTCAGAAATCTGCCTGCCTCTGCCTCCCAGAGTGCTGGGATTACAGGCGTGCACCACCACTGCCCGGCTTAGAGTGTTTGTTGTTAACACATAGGAAGGCTACTGATTTTTTTGTATTCATTTTGAATCTTGCTACTTGCTGAGCGTGTTTATCAGCTGTAGGAGTTTTCAGGTAGAGTCTTTAGGGTCTTTTATGTATAGAATCATCATATAGAATCAAAACATCAAATAAGGAGGCTTTGAGTTCTTCCTTTGTTAAATATCTCTTCTTTATCTCCTTGTTGCTGTAGGTAAGGATAGGAGTGGGGTGAGTAGACACCTGTGCTTTGTTTACAATTTTAGTAGAAATGCTTTAAGTTCTTCTGCAATTAGCATGATACTGGGGGGTGACAGCACCCGCCTGCCATGGCACATGCACCGAGTATCGGGCATAGGCCTGGGGGATTAACAAAAAGCACAGACATGGGTCATTCTGCAAAGAGCATGCCAAAGCTTTACTGAGAGACCAGCAATATATATACTAGAGGCCAGGGAAGGGAACAGGAAAAAAACAATTATAGTCATAGGTCAGGCACCTGGGAAGTCCGTACCACACCGGGCAGGAAGGCAGGAATCAAGCTAAGCCACAGGATGTTTTGCTCTCAAGAAACTTGTGCAAACAGCTCAGCTGGGGGTGTTGAGCCAAGCTCTCTGGTTCCCAACATGGGGGGTGTTCATTAGAGAAATTGTCTCATAATTTCATATTATTTTATTTGTTGGATCTTTGTCTGATCTTGGTATCATGGTAATACTGGCTTCAAAAAGAATTTGGAATTGTTCCCTCCTCTTCTGTTTTATGGAATAATTTGAGGAGTGTTGGGTTTAGTACTTCTTTGAAGGTCTACTTGAATTCATTTCTTTATCCATCTGGTCTGAGGTGTTTTTATCTAGAAGATTTTAAATTATGGTTTCTATGTCATTGATTATTATTTTGTTTTGTTTTGTTTTTTGAGACAGGGTTTCTCTGTATAGTCCTGGCTGTCCTGGAACTCACTCTGTAGACCAGGCTACCCTCGAACTCAGAAATCCGCCTGCCTCTGCCTCCCAAGTGCTGGGATTAAAGGCGTGCGCCGCCACCACCACCACCTGGCATAGCTCATTGATTATTATGGATCTACTAATATTATTTAGTTTGGCTTGATTTTTCTTTGGAAGGTCATAGAGAGCCATAAATCCATTCATTTCTTTTTTTATTTTTCAATTTTGTAGAATACAGGTTTTTAAAGTAAGTTCTTATCATATGAATTTTCTCAGTGTCTTAATTCCATTTCCTAGAAAGACATCTTTTTCTCGTTCTTTTACTCTAAGGTAGTATCTATTTTTGATGGTGAAATGTCTTTCATGGAGGCACCAAAGTGATGGATTCCATTTTTAACCCAAGCTATCGGTATATGTGTCTTTATTGGAGAATTGAGACCATCAATATTGAGAATAGTTATTGAACAATGTACATTAGTTATTGGTTGTCTTAGTTACTTTTCTATTTGCTGTGAAGAGACACCACGACCAAAGCAATTTATACAACAAAGCACTTAATTGGGGGGCTTACTTACAGTTTCAGAGAATAAGTTCATAACCATCATCGCAGGCCAAGAGCATGACGGTAGGCAGCCATGGCCCTAGAGCAGTAGCCGAGAGCTTACATGTTAAGACAAAAACTAAGAGGCAGAGAGCAAATGGAATAGTATTGGGCTTCTGAAACCTTAAAGCCTACCCCCTGTGACACATCTCCTCCATCAAGGTCAGACATCTTCCAGCACAGCCACCTCTCTTACTCCTTCTCAAATAGTTCCATCAACTGCAGACTCAGCATTCAAACATGAATCTATTGGGGCAATTCTTATAAACTACCATACTGTTATTTTGTTGTGGTGGTGGTATTTTCTTATACCTCTTTTGCATTACTGTTCTGCAATTTTAGGTATTCTCTGTGCTGGTGTGGGAGTGTTAAAACTTCTCTTAAGGGCTGGTGAGATGGCTCAGTGATTAAGAACACTGACTGCTCTCCTGAAGGTCCTGAGTTCAAATCCCAGCAACCACATGGTGGCTCACAACCATCCGTAATGAGATCTGACCCCTCTTCTGGAGTGTCTGAAGACAACTACGGTGTACTTACATATAATAAATAAATAAATCTTTAAAAAAAAACTTCTCTTCAGACTGAAGTATTCCTTCTAGTATCCTCTATAGAACTGGCTTAGTAGTATAAAGTTCTTAAATCTGTTTTTATTGTTTTTCTTCCTCCTTCAACTGCAACTGTTGACAGTTTTGTTAGATATAATAGTTTGGCTTAGTATCTCTAGCTTTTAAGAACTTGGAAAACATCAGGGCCCTTCTGTTTTTTTTTTTTTTTTTTTGAAAGTCTCCATTGAAAAAGTCAGATGCTGTTCTCATGGACTTGCCTTTATATGCGACTTTTCTGCCACTTTCAATATCCTTCCTTTGTTCTGTACATTAGTGTTTTGATTAATTTGTGATGTAGTGTATTTCTTTTTTGGCCTAGTCTATCTGGTGTTCTCTATGCTTCTTGAAACTTGATAGACATGTCATTCTTTAGATTAGGGAAGTTCTCTTTTATAATGTTGTTGAAAATATTTCTGTGCACTTGACCACAGTCTCTTCTCCTGCTTCAATGGTTATGATCCATAGTTTTTTATGGTGTTCTAGAGTTCTCGTACATTACAGTTCTGTTTTGTTATTTGTTTGCTTTTTTGATTTTACATTTTCTCTGATGAGGTGATCCAGTTCCTCTATCTTGTCTTCAAAACTTGATATTTTCTCTTCCACTCGATTCAGTCAATTGAGACTTTTCTGAGTATTATATTTTATTTCCTAGATTATTCTAGATTTCCTAGATTTTTTAATTTTGTTTCAGTTCAGTTTTTCTTCAACAATTCTGTCTCTTTATTAAAATCTATTTTCACATCTTGAATTTGTTTTATTTTATTCAATTGTTTGTATACTTCTTTATATACTGTACTCTGGAACATTTTCTTTGAGTTCCTTGAAAATATTTAATATTTATATATGCTATTTTGAAGTCATTGTCTTGTACATCAACTAAGTGACTTTTCCCATTGAATATTACAAGTTACTAGTCTTGGAGGATAATATTGTTTAGGTTACTCACATTGCACTTTTGCTATATGACCTAAGCATCTGGAGTTGGGTCATTGGTGGTATGCCTTCATATAGATATCTAGTCTCACCTTTTTTGAGCAGATGTTTGTATCTTTGCTGTTATTTGTTAATTGAGTGGCCAGCTGAATCATGCTTAATATTAATATTATTATCATGCTTAATATGTCTTGGGGCAACTCTCTGTTGATGTGTAAATGGGATTTCAGAAGTGGTTTCAGATCAGCTATGAATAGATGTAACTTCTGAGTCCAGATGCAAGCTTTCTGAGGCTAGAAGATGCTTGCTCCAATCATTAGAAATCTGTGGAGGGCTCCCAGGTTTCTACAAACTGGTCCTTGGGTGTCAGGGGCTGTGGTTACAGTGAGAGTGGATAGGGATCATTGGAGGTGGGGCATAGGACACCATAGCATCTTCTAGTAGATGTGAGTTGGGTAGAAATCAGGCTGAAATCTTCTAACCACCACTGGAAGTACAGAATACCATGTTCTTTCCTAGTATCCTGGTTAATGGGATGGCTGGTGAGTGAGTATATTGGCTCTAGGAGTTCCTACTTGGGGTCTGGTTCACAGGACCCCACACAGTCCCCAGGGGCAGGATAGTGGTTAGAGTGGCTGATGGATGATTAATCATCTCTGAGGGGATCTCTATGCGAGGCCTGGCCCACGGGATGCTATGTGTTCCCTTGGTAGTATGGTGGTTGTGGAAACTGGTGGATAGGCAGGAAGACTGGCTCTTTGGGGGTTTCTACTGGAGATCAGGCTCACAGGATTACCTCAAGGCCTCCAGGAAGCAGTGGAGTGGATAATAAACCTGTTATTTTTAACAGAGGATTTTATTCTAGGTTTATATCTGTGCACTGAATTTTGACTTTAGGAATTTTAATAAAATTTAATATATTATATACATAAATACTTATAACTATTATATGTGTGTATATAGTGTATGTATACGCATATAATCTCTTAACTTCATTCTCTACAACCCTTTTATGCCTTATTTGTACTTTCTGCAATGCACTTAAGCATCCTGATTTGGCCTTCACCTTTCCTTTTTTGTGTTGGAAAAACCTAATCATTTTACCCTAGGATAAAACCTTATTTTGCCACACATAATTCTTATCTCAAAAAGTCTCATATTGCAACATTCCCCACCAAATATATATCCTCTTAAAAATTTTCCTACTTGCTAATTCCCCTTTATTTCATTTCCTTCATGACATAATTTCATAATGTCATGACAAAGCAACAAATATCAAATTATTTGAAATAAAACTAAGTCCAAATTACAAACTAGTATAAGAAATTAAGATTACCCAACCATGCATTATTAATTACCAGGTTCCATCTATTGCCACTCCAGGCAGATTTTATTTTTGCTTGAATTTCTTCAAAATGCCTTTTTTTTTTTTTAAAAATAGATTTTTATTCTGGCTTTTCCTGACTTGGGGAGTTGCAGAATGTAACCTTCCAGCGACCTTGAATAGTAAAACTGTATCAGTGCAGGCAAAAGCAGAAGAGACACAGATACAGCAAGAGCAAATCTGTGCATGCTAACCCAGTAATCACTCTCTCAGACACAAAAGAAGAGCTGGGACCGAGAGTAAATTGCTTGTTTTCGAGTAGGAGGGTCAAAGAGGAGAAAAGAGAGCATGCCCAGTACTGTAGACTGGACAAGACACTCATTGTTTGGCCAGAGTTGATGGAATGGACCCAGAGCATTTGTATTGAAATAGATCAGACATGAAGAAGGGGTCTTGGAGCCAAATGGTGCTAAGGTCCCCGTAAGACCAGGTTCTACTTTATTTCTGTCACCAAATAATTTTTTAACTCTTTGTTTTATTTTTAACTCCACCTTTTTCCTTTATCCTCCCCAACCCCTCCTATACACTTGTATACACCCCCACCCTACCCCAATCCCTCTTGAGATTATGATCGCTTTCTTTGTTACTGTTACATAGACAGCTGAATATAGAAATATACCTTGTTTGTTTGCTTAGTGCTTAGTGTGTATGTGCGTGCGGGCAGGCTGACCACTTGGAATTGGATAGCAAATTAAGGGGCTCATCCCTGCACACAACTATTTGTGCTGCTGTCAGCATGCCTTAATTGAAGGTAGCTCTTCTTCTATGGGTGGGGTTTTGAGAGATCTCCCCCTTCCATGTTAGTATGTCTATTGGTGCTGTAATTTCTCAGGTCTTGTCTAGGCTGCCATATTGTTGGTGTGCCCTAGGTGAAGTTTCCCTGTTATTTCCATGGATACAGTCTCACAGATTCCCTGGATTTCCGACTCTTACAACTTTCTACCCCATCTTACATGATGTTCCCTTGGCCTTGGGTGCTAGAGCCATGTTGTAGATATATTGGTTGTGAGTGGACAACAGAAGATCGGGTGTGCTATATATTTTGGCCAGTTGTGGTTTCTCTGTAATGGTCTTTATCTGTTGTAGTTTTCTTTGATTGAGAGTGTGAGCTATACTCATGGGTTTAACTATGTGTCTTAGAGTTTCTATTCCTGCACAAACATCATGACCAAGAAGCAAGTTGGGGAGGAAAGGGTTTATTCAGCTTACACTTCCACATTGCTGTTCATCACCAAAGGAAGTCAGGACTGGTACTCAAGCAGGTCAGGAAGCAGGAGCTAACACAGAGGCCATGGAGGGGTGTTTCTTACTGGCTTGCTTCCCCTGGCTTGCTCAGCCTGCTCTCTTATAGAACTCAAGACTACCTAGGGATGGCACCACCCACAAGGGGCCCTTCCCACTTGACCTCTAATTGAGAAAATGCCCCACAGCTGGATCTAGTGGAGGCACTTCCCCAACTGAAGCTCTTTTCTCTGTGATAACTCCAGCCTGTGTCAAGTTGACACATAAAACCAGCCAGGAAACTATGGGTGTAAGCATAAATATTCAGAATGCAGTTGTGAATTATGCTGGTTTAGTAAAGGGGCAGCAATGGGAGCAATCTCTTCTAAGACTGATGACTTCCTTTGTCCTAGGAAGTTGACTAGATTCCCCTACTGTTGAACTGTCTTTTTAGACAGCTGTTGGTTACTACCAAGAAAAGAATGCCATTAGTACTGTGTAAATGGGGTTATTGGGACATTTTGTGGTTCAGAGGTGTGGCAACTCTGTATGGCTATTGGCTGTTTCCCTCCCTTGAAAGCTTGAATGGCAACTTCCAACTGTCTTGGTGTGTTCTCACAAGCACTAAGAACTCTCCTCACATCATTCTATTCTTGGATGGTGTTCTGACAAATATGAGTAATTATAACTTTTAGAAAGTAAAACACAAGTGGAACCAAGAATCATGATCCTAAGGCTCAGTGGTTGGGAGCACTCATTGCTCTTGTGAAGGACTTGGGTTTGGTTTCCAGCATCCACATAGTGGTTTATAACCATCTATAACTCCACTTCTGGGGTATCTGACATTCTCTTGTGATCTCCAGAGACACCAGGCATGTACACGGTGTGCATACATACATACATACATGCAAATGAACACTCAAATACCATAAAATAAAAACAAATAAACCTAATGTTTTTTTTTTTTTAAATCATGTATCTAAATCCTAAACCAGGTATGGTGGCTCATGCCAGCAATCCCAGAATTTGGAAATGAGTTGGGAAGATAATGAGTTCAAAGCCAGCCTCAAATTTGTTGTGAATCTACACCGGCCTGGGCCACTTGGGACTCCATTGAAGACAAACAAAGTCAACCCTCGACAAAACTCCTTTCAAGAATTATAGAGACATTTTCTCATGTAGATAAAAATGCAATGTGTTGGGCTGGAGAGATGGCTCAGCGGTTAAGAGCACTGACTGCTCTTCCAAAGGTACTGAGTTCAAATCCCAGCAACCACATGGTGGCTCACAACCATCCGTAAAGTGATCTGACGCCCTCTTCTGGTGTGTCTGAAGAGAGCTACAGTGTTACTTACATATAATAAATAAATCTTAAAAAAACAAAACAAAACAAAACAAAAATACAATATGTTGCTAGTAAACCAGGCATACATTAAAGTATCAACTCAGTCTATGTACAAAACCACAGCACTCATAAAGGTAACTATGTAATCTTTTGTTTTGTGTTTGTATATTGTTTGTGTACTATGATGCACATATGGAGGTCTAGAGACTCCAATGGGAAAGGGCTCTCTCCTCCTATCATGAGGATTCTCACGGGTTGAATTAGCCACTAAAACATATTCCCTAAGTTATAACTATGTCATTTTCATCTGTTAAAGATTTATTTTTATTAATGTGTCAGCCATATGTTTACAAATATACTGTTAGAGGCCAGAAGAGGGTGTTGAGGAGCTGGAATCACAAGAAACCATGAGCTGTAAGACATTACAGCCTGCTCTTCCAAAGGTACTGAGTTCAAATCCCAGCAACCACATGGTGGCTCCATGTGGTTGAATTAGCTCCATGTGGGGAGCTCCAGTCTCCCGAAGATTAGGAAGTATCCTTAACTACTGAGCATTTCCCCAGCTCCATCATTTCAGTGATATCTTGTGATAGCTTAAGATATATTTTCCTTCTCTGAACTAATTTCTAAGTAAATTGTATAAAATGAATATACAATGCACATATACAAATGTAACATACAGAGATGTTACATATATGTAATGTATTGCCAATACTAGTAAAATTTGGGACAGAACTATATTTGGGGTAATGAGATAACTGATATCAAATTTATTATTACAACAATATATTATTGGTGTTTTAAAGAGGTGTATTATGTATAACAATAACACCTTAGGAAAAGCAGTAAAACAACATGTATAATAGTTTTCTATATGAGTGGAAATAAGCCATTAAAAATCAGGCTGATTCATTTGCAAATCATATAGCAAACATTTTAAAAATAAAAGCGTGAAAAGATCATTAAATTAAAATGCTACATTAGAAAACCCTGACGAAGCAGGGCAGTGGTGGCGCATGCCTGTAATCCCAGCACTTGGGAGGCAGAGGCAGGCAGATTTCTGAGTTAGAGGCCAGCCTGGTCTATAGAGTGAGTTCCAGAACAGCCAGGGCTACACAGAGAAACCCTGTCTTGAAAAAACAAAAAACAAAAAACAAAAAAACAAAAAAACAAAAAAAAACAAACAAATCCAAAAAAAAACCCAGAAAACCCTGACGATAAAAAGGAAGAAAGACAGACAGAAATGAGGAGCAAAGACCCAACACATCCATAAACAAACAAATACACAGATATAAGCCCCACTGTAGTGACAACGGTGGTGGCGGCGGCAGTAAATGTGATGGTGTCAGTCACATTGGAAAAGGACAGACGATTCAGCAATACTCTGAGATGGAGGCAAAGATAGCATGCGCCGTAAGTGATGGCAGCAGCTAAAGGAGCACTCACAAGGACATTTCTATCCGTAAATGCCTCCATCTCAGAGTCCAGGGCAGTGCCCGTATGAGCTGGCTTCCGCTCGCCACCCTACAACACCGTACACCAAAACATCAGAGCATACCCCACAAACATTTCTTTTTCCATCAATTGGTTTTGTCACAAATACTTTCTTAGCTAAAATATTTGTGAAGAAATACAAAAGATCTCAAACCAGTAAGCTTAGCACGATCCCTCCATTCCAATAAGAGGAGCAGGCCTGTGAGGTAGGACAGAAAAACCAAAGGCACGATCCCAAACCACCGGCTAAGAGTTTCTTTCCCTTCCCATCAAAGAAGTGTCTTTGTGCAACAGTGGAGATTATTATAGAGCTCTGCAAAAAGGTGAAATGCACAGAATACGTGATTATGGGTGCCCAAGCCGTGTTGATACATCCACAACGAGACGCCTGCACCTAAGGCTCAGGGAAAAATCACGGAAGAGGGCGTGGAAAAACTGTAAGGGACGCCTGCTGCTAGACGGCATCTTCTTGACATGACAAGTACACGCATTAAATCACAATATGGTTGTCCTAACGAACTTGCCTAATTACAATACAAGCTGGCGTGCTAATATGGACAGGAGACTTTTCACAGGTCTTACCATTAGATGAAGATCTTACAGGCGGTTGGTGACTGCTAAGAAACGGAGAATCTGTTCTCCACGAACAAGCGTGAAGTGCCACATTGGTTATCCAGTGTCCAAGGACCCTGCACACATGCACAAATGTGCAACACTTAATGGACTCAGAGTATATACACGTATGTGTGTGCATGTGTGTGCATATGTGTACATGTATGTGTGTGCGTGAGTGTACATGCGTGTGTTAATAATAAGAAATTGGAGAAGCCTATGAATTTGGGAAGCAGTGTGAAGGATCATGGGAGTTCTCAGAAGCAGTGTGAAGGATCATGGGAGTTCTCAGAAGGGTCGGGGAAGAAGGATGATGTAGAGCCTCTGTGTGAAGTTTTCATTAAAATAAATTAAAAACCAATAAACAGACAAACCTTCATTTAGCCAGACTGGTCAAGAAACGGAAGATATAAATGACCAAATCAGAAAGAAACAGGGCTCATTTATATCACCTTTGCCAAAACGATTGTTAGAGGATGGATAATGAATGGTTTGTGCACAAACAACTTAAAATTAGATAAAATGGGAAAATTCATAGAAACCCAGAAACCACCATAAGCCAAGGCAGAAATGTAAGGATTCTGGGGAAGCTGGTGGACTACAAGTTCCTTTAGTGTGAGTGTGAATGAGGAGAGTCAGGAGAACAAAGACAAACAAGGTCAGGGTAAAGTGAGACCAGAAATATCCTCAGGCATCAAGGGAGAAGAGATAACATGGCCACTTCCACCCCCCCCACCCCCCCCCCCCCCCCCCCCCCGCCCCCCAAAGAGTTACAAAGAGGACACAAAGGAATCTAGCAAGTTTCTTACAACTCCCTGGGAAGGGGACCAGAAACAGCAGGGATTTGATAAGCCAGGTGGCCTTGGTGAAGACAGACAGGAATTCCTAGCCATATTAGGAACTCAGACTTAAACCCAGAGTGTGGGTTTGTGCTCAAGAAATCCACATTACTCCCCAGACCACAGAGCGCTCTAGCCACACTGCATTTTGACAGAAGGCCTATTGTTTGAGACTAAGTTATTCTGGGAACCTGAAAAGAATCAACAGTCAAGTCAGGGGACTTGCTTGATGTGGGTGCTGGGAACTGAACCCGGATCCTCTGCAAAAGTTCCCAGCACTGAGCTCTCTCTAGCTGCTAGGATTACTTTTCTATACCTGTCTAATTTTTTGGCATGGAATAAAT